>NC_056741.1:591595631-591705631 GCF_019279795.1 Protopterus annectens
CCTTCACCAAGAATGATGCCACAATATAGAGACAAGATGATCAGCTTTAACAATTGGCTTAATGTCTGGTGTCATTCAAAGGGGATCCAGTGTCTGTCTGCCTGGGATGACATGCTTGACAAGCCACGCTGCTTCGCAAGGGACGGCTTGCACCTGTCACCCCTGGGATTCCGGATATTGGCTAAGGCTCTTGCCACCCCATAGTGCCTTTTTAGGCAAGGCTCAAATTCTAAACCTACCACCCTAGAAAACAAAAATGGGAAGAAATTGAGGGTAATGCTGCTCAATGCCAGAAGTCTAAATCTCAAAATGCACGTACTCGAGGCCCTTCTCAGTATGGAGAACATCGATGTCTGTGCTGTAACTGAAACCTGGTTCAAGGCTCCTGAGAGCACCCCGGCACTATTAGGTTTTACCTCATATCATGCTCCGCCTCAAAACCCGGACCACTCCACAAAAGGAGGGGTGTATCCATATTCATAAAGGATACTCACACCTCCAGGTTGGTGGCAACGCATGAAGCTTCGAAACCATCCAGGTGCAACTAACAATAGGCAAAACTGCTCTACAAATTGTAGCATGCTACAGGCCACCCTCTCAAACTCAGGAACCCCACACAGCCTTCCTGAAGACACTGGAGGGTATAAATGTATCTCCAAACACCATCATATTGGGTGACTTCAACTACCCGAATATAGACTGGGAACATTACTCAAGCCCTAACTTTCTAGCCCAACGGTTACTGGAGTTGATAAATGAAAGTGCCATGGGACAGCTAGTCACTGTTCCCAGGGGAGGAGAAAATATACTAGATCTCCTTGTCACAAACATGGGGACAAAATGCTCCACACCGAAGTATATCCCTCATTGGTGAGATCTGATCATAAACTAATCTCACTGGAAATCCACATCCCGCCCCACCCCAAACAAAAAAGACCATAGTGAAGAACTTCTCTAAAGCAAACTTCACACTACTCAAGACAGGTGTGGTATCCTTCAAGGCCCCTGAGTCAGAGGAAACCACAACCCAAGCTGTGGAAGCCCTTACAAATGCCTTCTATGAACACCTCCAGGACTGCATGGATCAGGCAATCCCAAATAAAACCAAGACTCTTTCCACAAAGGGCAAACGTCCAGTCTGGTGGACCCCAGCCATTAACAAACTTTACAATAAGAGGAGAAAGCTATTACATGATAGAACAAAATCCATAAAAGGGAAGTCACCCTGATCATTATTAGTAAAAAATACGAGCACTCATAAAATCAACTAAGGCCAATTTTGAGAGAAAAATTGCCATGGATTCAAAGGACAATCATAAGGCCTTTTTCAGCTATGTTAGGAACCTGGGTGGAAACTCACAGATATGCTCAGAATTAGTCCAAAATGATACAAAAATCACTGAACCCACAGACATTGCCAACATACTGGCAGACAGGTTCATTGCAAACTTCACCCCTCTCCCCTAAAGGAGAGATAACTATCCCAGCCGAGTGTAGCCTCCCGGACATCTCAAATGCGCAGGTGAAAGTTGCTCTCTAAAGCTAAAAACACAGCATCAATGGGACCGGATGGTGTCCCCGGCTGTGTGCTACACGAGCTAAATGAGGAATTAAACCCGCACATAAGGCAGCTGTTTAATCTCAGCCTTACCACAGGATACGTTCCCAAGGAGTGGCGACGGCAACTGTGGTCCCACTCCACAAAGGTGGCGCCTCTACGGACCCTGGTAATTACCGCCCCATAAGCTTAACAAGTCTAGTCTGCAAAGCTATGGAGAGGATCATAATGGAGCTCATAAACAAAGATATAGGGACTTGCAGACATTGGACCCGACCCAGTTTGGCTTTGTCAAGGGAAGATCATGCCTTTTGAACTTGGTCGACTTCTTGAAATAGTCACCAAGGCCATTGATGAGGGAAAGGCAGTCCATACAGCCTACCTTGACCTTGCAAAGGCTTTCGACACAATACCCCACTCGGGTATTGTAGAAAAACTTACCAGCTTAAATGTAAACCCATATGTCACAAGATGGGTTGCAAACTGGCTTAAGGACAGAACCCACAGGGTTAGAGTTGCTGGCGCTGTGTCAGACTCCAAGCCGGTCACAAGTGGTGTCCCACAGGGCTCGGTCCTTGGCCCCCTATTGTTTGGCATCTACTTCTCAGAAGTACAGGCCAATATGGGAGGACTTTGGCTGACAAAGTTTGCAGATGACTGCAAACTGGGCCATAGTGGAAAGTGCATCGGACACTGATATCCTTCAGAAGGGACTCACGGAAACAGATAGCTGGTGCCAGAGCCATGGCCTGAAGTTAAACGCCAAAAATGTATAGTCATACCCTTCGGGAAAAACAAGGTAACCCCAAGCTACCATATAGGTGGCAATCCACTAAGCACAGAAGAGGTTATCAGGGACCTGGGGACCCAGGTTGACAGTGGCCTTTCTTTTGACACTCACATTGCTAAAGTGGTTAGAAAGACCTTCTACATTGCCCACCTGATCATGAAGGGATTCACATCCAGATCTAGTGAGGTCATTGTTCCCCTGTACTCTTCACTTATCAGACCAATGATCGAGTACAATGCCCCATTCGGGATGTATCTCACCCGACATCTGCAGCAATTGGAGAGACCCCAAAAGTTCCTCACCAAAAGGATAAAGGGACTCCAAAATCTGTCATATGCTGCCAGATTGAAGAAACTCCAGCTCTATTCAGTCGCATACCGCCTGCTCAGAGGTGACATGTGCCTGACATACAAGGCCATGTCCAACCCGGAATTAATGGACATGCTCCACCTCAAAAAATCCAAATCCACCAAAACCACTAGAGCAAGCGACTTAAACCTTAGCACGGATATAAATAGGACGTGCTGGAGGGATAGATTTATCACTCAGAGACTCCCTATGCTGTGGAATAAAATCCCGGTCCATGTGAGGCAGAGCACCTCGCTGACTCTGTTCAAGAGAAATCTAGACCTGTGGATGGGAGATCGTAGGTTTACCCCGGGAATCATCTCTGGGTCACTGCTGGACAGAGGCACAACAAACTAATGGGCACAGTATTTTTTCACATAAGGGGTGGCGTAAGCCACAATAATTTGGGCTAGGCTTATAAATGCCTTAGGGCAGATAGCCTAGTATAAACCTATGAACCTATGAACCTAAGAAGTACAAATCTATGAATCCTGCAGCCTTCACTGGAATGAGTAATTGCTGCCCCGAAGAGCACAATAACACCAAGGCAACATAATGCAATTCTATAGTTGTTCAGTACAAATGAACTGCATTATATATGCTATGCACCTCACATCAGATGTCTCTGTAAACAGTGTTGCATAGGGCACAAGTAATCAGGCACAGATGTCACCTCATATTAGGTGACAGAAATATCCCTCTACCCCCAGCCATGTGCATCTTACAGGCTGAGTGGATAGAATGTATTTCAGTTTGGGGTCACAGAGCTTACCTGAATACCACAGCGAGTATTCAGCAGACCCTGTGCTACAGAGTGTGTGTGTGTGTGTGTGTGTGTGTGTGTGTGTGTGTGTGTGTGTGTGTGTGTGTGTACATTATACACATTAGCACAAGGGATTAAGACTATAAACTGTTATTGCATAGGATTGCGGACATAGCCTGTTAATGAGCTGTTTTGTGTATTCCGGAGTTTTTATTCATACAGCCTCTATTTGTCTTGTGTGGCTATGAGAAATTCACTTAACCAGACAGTGCTACAGACTGAGTCTGCAAAAGATCCATTTGAATATCGAACTCAGATAACAAATGTAAATAATTAAGTTTGCGTATTCATGTGTGTTACTGGACATATGCTTGCACATATTGGGAGTGTTGTCTGTGAAAAGGTTGAATGTCATGATAATAGATGCTCCAGTTTATCAGTCAGGTATATGTGTGCCACAGTAGGGATATATTTTGGGATAGCTATGTATGTTTGGCATTATAGATTTACTGTGTAGATGGAACAATGGTGTACTAAACATACTGGTTACTGCAGTGCTAAACATACTGGTTAGTTTAAGGGTCAATCAGCATCTACTTCTGCTGAGTTCATGCTATGCCATGCCAGACTATACTGGGAAGCTACAGCAATTCTCACCTGTGCAAATGTAAGTGACCTGACAAATGGTTTTAAAATCACATGTATATCGTTAGAGACTTGTGTAATTCCTGCCTCATATGCCTTGCTTGCAAGCCATCTCTTGGGATAGCCATCAAGCTACAGTGTATCACAAGCTGGAAGAGCCATACCCTGAGCATCAATCTACTGGAATGTGGCCCATTGTCACTATATTACTGCAGATCACATCACTGTGTATCACCAACTGCATACAAGTGGCTGCCTTCCTTCTGTTGTGTCCTTAACATGCTGAGGCACGATTTATTGCATAAACTACAAAACATGAATCTTCATTAAAAATCCCAAATCACTTTTTTTCTGGCAGCTCCCATTTTTAAACACTATAACAGCCTGCAGGATGGATGATACTCGAACCACTGGACCTTGCATGAAATGAAGTCCTATTCATGGATGATACTGGAACCACTGGACCTTGCATGAAATGAAGTCCTATTCATGGATGATACTGGAACCACTGGACCTTGCATGAAATGAAGTCCTATTCATGGATGATACTGGAACCACTGGACCTTGCATGAAATGAAGTCCTATTCATGGATGATACTGGAACCACTGGACCTTGCATGAAATGAAGTCCTATTCATGGATGATACTGGAACCACTGGACCTTGCATGAAATGAAGTCCTATTCTTTTCTCTTCAGAACTTATCACACTGCAGGGATACCAAGCATTCCACAAAGCTGCCCACTCTGTCAAATATCATTGCTTATATCAAATCCTTTTAATAACTATATCAGTTATATACCCGCATTAAATTTAACTTTAAAAAGGTTATTTTAAAGCATCAGTACTATGTAGTAAAGTTAATACTGGAGCAGGTGTAACAAATGCAACAGTTTCAGAAGGAAACCCAGTGGAACGATAGTCCAAGGGTGAAAATGTATTGATTATTGAAGGTAAGGAGAAGATTGCACTAAGTGGGCCATTATGCAGTATATATAATAAGTAACCAGCACACAATGATAGGCATGATAAGGGAGTTAACTCTAAGGGAAGGATATTTATAATTACACATAAGGGTTATCTGAGAACACTTTGCATTTGGTAACGTTAGTATGGTATCAACACAGGCTGAAACTCTACATTATATTCAATATTCCTGAAGGCAAAGGGGAAACTGTTACTGTTAGTAACATCTAATGTATTAATGGCTTTTTCACTATCACAATATCTAACATAACTTATTTTTACTATTTCTGCTAAACTGACTGATACTATAAACATTTCTAGATGAAAAATCTTGCTTTTTACTGATTTTGAACCCATCTTAGATATCTATACATATGAAGTCTGATGCCTTTCGTTGTAACTATCTCTATATGTAAAAGTCTTAGAAAGAAAGACATAATGAAATATTTGGGAAATTAGAGTCCACAAAATTATCTTAGCATGAAACAGCTAAGGTCACATACTATTTAAACTTCATATGTATTCGATAAGACATACAAGGATAAAGAGGATAAAGCCGTGACTACAGTCCAGCCAACCCAGGTTTGATTAGCAACACTTGCAATTAAGTGTATGGAAGGGAAGGGATGGGCTCACCCAGTGAGTGGGGCAAGCACTTGGGCCCTTCCCTGTGGCAATCCCTGCTGGAGACTGGGAACACCATGGTGCATCATCCAATGAGGGGGAATGGGTGGTGGCCATGGCTGAGCTGCTGTGGAGGTGGGGTGATATGCCACATACCCCATTGCACACCCAGCCTTTGGACAAAGACACAGAGACCACAGTGGGGAAGGAGGAGTAATGGAGTAGCCCCTGGCAGATGGTGATGACCAAGACCCCTAGGATACCATTAGGTTCTGCGACCAGCCCTAGCTACATTGGAGTAAGTCCAAGGAAGAAATGGAGAAGCTGGTAGACCCAGTGTGAATGTGAGAAACTGAGTAGGAAGGCTGTAGGATGAAGCAAGGAGCATAAAGTGCTAAATCAAACTGTTATATACATATATCTGTTGTACTTTAAAATAAGTCCATTCATTATCTGTGTAATTTAATGTTAGTTATTACTTGAATGCTGTTTGAATCCCGTCCATGTTTCATTTCATATACTTGACTGTCTCCACTGTTTAATTTCTCTGTTTATTGAAGAAATTACTGTTTCTTATCAATTCCATTACTCTGTTAACTTCCATATGTTATTGATTCCACATTTGACTGAATTCTTTATCTGAATGAGTTCTACACTTACTTTTCTATAACTTTTTTTTTATTTCTGCACGATTATGTCCATAATTCTGCCTATAGTCAGGGTCAGGGTTGAAAAGGATTACTGAACCAGCCCACCTACCCGGTTTAACAAAAATAAATAAATTAATAAAATAAAAAGAATAAAGTTGGGTTACAAACAACTACAGAAATGAAGTGGGACATCCTGCAGAAGAAGTACCAGACCACGGCTGCACACTGAGATTTATCTGGAGGTAGTCTGATGTCCCTTTTTCCCCTCTTCAGCCAGACCATGGACCTTGTCCCATATAATCTCCATTCTACCATGCTAGAAATATGTTCAATCTTACCACTTTATTCAAGTCACAGCATATCTCCCATTCCACAGTGGCACCAGTGATTGAGTTAGTCCATATAACCACTTACTGGGACACCTATCCCCCAGTGAAAGTAATGAGTAAGTCAGTCAGTATAACAACCCCATGTGCAAATAATAATTTATTATTTTGTTTTATTTTATTCAGTCCATGTAGCTGTGGATTTGTACTTTTTGCCAAGTGCTTCAGTTGAGCTCTAAAACCCTCTGAACATCAGCTGCCTGATAAGTGGTTTGTGGGTTGGTGTAATGCCTAAAGTGTTCACCTTACAGACACAAGATACAGGGTTTGATTTTCACCTTTGGAAGGGGAAATAGGTTAGGCTTAAAGTGGCCCACAAGGGCAGTTAACCTAGTACTTACCTATGAACCTATGGTGGCTCTCAATGATAATTATGCCCTTGATCTTTTTAAATCGACAGAATGCATTCAGTCTTAACCTTCTGAATAGGGCCATCAGGGATCACCCTTTGAGGCAGTTAAATTATAGTCCTAAATGCTGTGATGAATTATAAATGCTTCTAAGCAAACGACAGCTGACCATTTAGTTTTGGTCATCTACCCTAAGTGCTGGAGGTGAGATATGCCCTATTAGGAGGCTTAATAAATAACACGCACACACACACACACACACACACACACACGCACGCACGCACACACACACACACACACACACACGCACAAAAGATGTGTTGTAAATTGAACTGCATGAGCTCTACATTTCAAATGAGAACTTTCTGGAAGAACTGTGTTTCACATGATATACAAATCACACTAGGTAGCGCACTAGCCTATAAGCTATAATAGGCTATGCTTGGCCTACTGTTATATGTTTGGTTTAAGCTACCTCCTGTGCTGGTTAGATGGATACGCTGCTGTTTTCCCTTTTCCTCTAATGGATGTCAGAAAAGTGCCTAATGTAGCAATCAGTGTACCTACTGATAAGAGAAATACAGCGGTCTTTAGACATTTCCTTGCTGTCTCTTCTCTTCTCTTCTCTTCTCTTCTCTTCTCTTCTCTTCCCTGCCAACCCTTGAATGATTCAAGTTCACTCCAAGAACAGATCACCCATTGTGGAGGTCAGTACTATGCCACGGTTCTGTTAATCCTACACACTGAATGCAATGTTAGTAAGTTAACCCAGTGAAGATATACCGTTTGTGTTTCCACAAGCTATAGCAATAGTTTGGGATCAAATGAGGAAGACACTGATTGCTCAGTGACAGCTTTCTGTTATGGAGTGAGATGAATGGACCAGTGCAGTCAGAAACTATGAAAAACAGGTTCTGACTAATATATTTGGCAAACAATGGGAGAGTTAGATGTCTGACATGGCATTCTGAATATCTGACATGCAAAAGATAAAACAGAGGAATGGTGTGCACTCTGACTAGACTCAGCATGCTTTCTCCCTGCTGCTTTGAGGACCATAGCTGCAGAACAAACCCATTTCTGTTGGATTAGCACTTAACGGAATCCTGCTATTTCAGTAACTGGGGAAAAAACAGATCCTAGCATAATGAGTAACCCAGACATTATTTAGTTTGTTAACAGAACTTCTTATGGGCCCTGCCAAGAAGTTCAGTGTGACAAGATATTAACAAAAAGAAAAACTACAAAAAATAGCAGAATTTAAACCTTAGAGAAACTGAAAGTGTACTGAGCAGTACTTTTTTGGTAAACACCTGTGCAGCCAGTTAGTTCATTGTTGTGGTCTGTAAGGTAACCCAGTATGCAGGAGGACAGTAATATTCATAAATGTGCTTTCACTTGTCTCTTCAATTAGCTCAACCCACTCATTACCCCAGAGCCACCTACCTTCACACTGGCCATGCATGGACACATGCACCATGCGGTATATGGGCTCACGCTCTGTAATTCAGATGATGGCCATCTATGGTGAAGAAGGGTGTGCCAGTCACCTTCATCCCCATTACTGATTGACTTCTACACCTGGTGGAATATAAATGACTTAGGAGCTGTTGAGATAGAGTGTGTATGGAGGATGGGGTGAACAACTTACAGCTGGTCAACTGTTGTGGTATCATGCAGATACACTTCAGTCTATTCACGTATAGCCCATACAGAAGGATAGGATACATAAAAAGGATTATATAAACATATTACTGAAGGAAAAGGCATAACTGTAAAAGCTGCAATAAATGTCATACCAAAGTTTTGTCATGATGTTTCTGTAATTAGTGTGTCATGCACAGTAAAGCATTATGAAAGTGTTAGAGCATAGGCGCTTTAAGATTTCTAAATGTAAAGAGATGCCAGGTATTTTCACTTGTTTATATTTATTCATTTTGAACCAGATAGGTAGATATATCCAGTAAACCTGTTCTAGATGCTACAACAAGATATATGGCATGTAAGACAGAATAACAGCGACATACACATTATAGTTCAGAACAATTTTGTGGAAAAGAATAGTAAAAGTGTGTCTGAGCAGTGCAAAATGCAAGCAATAATGCCTAACAAAATGGGCTTATCAGGGAAATAATCAACTGCCCAAGGGAGTTTTGCTCTGGTGGAATATTTATTTCAAAGTCATAGATATAACAGAAACATTTAAAACAATTATAAAGGCATTTATTTTAGCAAGTTGATAAATTATGTAGGTGAGAAGGAATGACAGAATGTTAAGAAACTCTAAATTCCTGTACTGTTTTCAACAGCAGTTACTGGTATGTGACTAATCGTATACATGACTGTTGGGGATAACATTGATTTAATAATACTTCTGCTGATTGTTGCTTTTCTGTATTTTCGCTAGATGCATATAATAAACATTTTTTTTAATAATTCAGTACCTCCAGTTTTCTTTGGTTTTTGGGTTTCAAATAAACTAAACAAATACTGTTCTTAGGCAAAATGTCCCCCATATCTACCTCATCCCATCTCATCCTTTCCTTTACCTTTCTAACCCCTAGAGTAATTTCCTCACTCCGCATATTTTATTTTGGCCACAAGATAGCAGTCTTTACCCACCTATAACCTCTCCTCTCCAAATTCTCTCACCATAACATATCTCTAGATTCTTTTTTCACCCTTTTTTTTCCTCAAACTGCTTGTTAATTAGTCCTACCTACCTCTGACTTTCATCCTATTCCCCCCAACACAGTCCCCTAAGCACACCTCTAACCAACTTGATTCACCCTCTGTACTTACCTTCACCTTTCAGATAGTTTTTTTAACACTATCTGTCCTGCCGACTTTCTTTCTTTGGGTCTACCCGCTCCGTTCACCCTGCGGGCTCATTCCGCTCCCCTACCCTACCCCCAAATTCTACCCATCCCCAGAACACATAACTTTATACTTCCCTAGCCACACCCCCAATGCTATCAACCACCTACATTGCTCTTATCAGTTTACATTTTTTGACGCTTTTTTGTTAACCCAATCTGTTCAACAGCTAACTGTCCCTCTCTCACACCACCACGCAACTGTTTTTCAATTCTGCCGACTATCTTAATCTCCTCTTCCCTACACCCCTCACTATGTATAGCCACTGCTGGTCAACACACCTTAACATCCTTCTCCTATCCATTGGGCTAACCTTTCTATTGATATCTCATGACCTAACTTGTTATGAATCCCTAACCTTTGCTAAATTTCAACACCCCCTAAGACAAACAAGCCCCCTCACTCCTATAACCTCTCTAACACACAGTAACATAACATCTTCTTCATCCTACCTTCTTCCACAGTTTCATAGACTATCCCATATTAAATATCACCAATTGAGAAAAGCAGACTCTTCTCTCTGTAAACTTATCAAACTATCATTTAACCCTCATAATTGTTTACTGCTACATGATGACATCCACCCAAACACTGGTCCTAACTATACCACCCTTAATACTTCATCAGCAAATATTTCTACTCATCTCTCACTCCCAAAATGCCCAGACTCTCTACTTATAGGTCACCTCAATATACGCAGTGTAAATAATAAAATAACCCAGCTACATGCCCTATTAGATATCTATTCCTTTGACATCTTATGCCTTACTGAAACTTGAGTTAAACCCACAACTAAAGACAATGGTATTGTCCCACCAGGCTATAACATTCTCAGACATGACTGTCTAAATAAAAAGGGTGGTGGGGTAGCAATTCTGTTCAAATCTGAATTGAAGGTCACAGCACTAGATACTCATCCATCACCACCTAATAATGCTGAAATTCTAACCTCTAAGCTCCAAATTAATACAAAAAAGCTATATATATTATTTGCTCATATATCCCCCAGGTAATAACATCAGTACTCTTGAAAATACCCTTAGCTGGCTTTACATGTCCCTACCACAAGAAACCATACTCCTTGGTGATTTCAATATTGATTGGAATGGATGTACCATTGCCAACCCAACTACTCATATAAACTTCTTTAGCTTCCAGCAAACCATTACCTTCCCTACCAGAACCCACAAACCTAGCAAGAAACAAACCATATTAGATTGGATACTAGTTAATAGTAACCTCCATGCCTATAAAACAGGTATACTCTCAGATGACATAAGTGACCATTCTCCTACTTTCATTACTAGGCAAAAGACCCACGTTCACAATCAACTAGCATTTAGAACTACCAGAAACAAGATAGACTTCAACCCATATAACTTCCAAGCTGAGCTCAAAGCCTGCAATTGGTCACCCCTAAAATACCTACCTCTTGACAATGCAGTTTCTTTCCTTAACAAAAGATTTTTGCAAATCTTAGACCACCATGCTCCCACCTGCACTGCTAGAATTAAAAACAAACCAGCTCCCTGGCTCTCTAAAGACACCAGGCTTAACATTTGACTAAGAAATAAACTCTGGTCCAAATGGAGAAAAACTAAAAACCCACTTGACCACCTTAACTTTAGAAAACTTCGTAATACTACAAAAAAATCTATACTTCTTGACAAAAAGAACTACTATCTCAAACAACAACAGACCAAACAGCAAAACCCACAAAAGTTCTGGTCAGGAATTAATAAACTACTCCACCCAGGGCAGTCCAAAACACCCACACCTTAAAACTTAACTCAAACTTCTCCCAACCAAATTGTTGACACCTTTAATATTTTTTTTCTCTGAAACAGTTCAATCACTAGCTAATACCTTACTACCTGTTACCACCACCAAACTATCCTCACTACCCAACTTGCCCCAGACATTTAACCTCCAGCCTGTTCCAACATCTGTCATACACTCCTTACTTCTCAAACTTAAACCATGTACACCATCAGCTGACCTCCCCCCAGCTGAATACCTGCAAATTGCAGCTGGTGTACTTGCCTACCCTATTTCTATCTTAATAAACAAAACCATTTTGGAATCCTATGTCCCATCCATCTGGAAAGTCTCACATATTATCCCTTTGCATAAGGGAGGTACCTCTAATGACTTATCAAACTTCCGCCCCATAGCCCTTCTCTCTCCTCTAGCTAAAATTATGGAGAGATGTATCCACCGTCAGTTACTGCATCATCTCCTCCAAAATTACCTACTAGTGGACTGCCAACATGGTTTCAGATCTTACCATAGTACTACAACTGCTCTTCTATCCTTTACAGACTGCATTAATAAAAATAGGAATACTAACCAGCTATCTTCTGCCCTTTTCATAGACCTCTCAAAGGCATATGATATGGTTAGCCACTAACTATTGACAGAGATACTTAAATCACTTTCTCTTGATTTTAAATTAGTACAATGGTTCCAATCCTATCTGGAAAACAGAAAACAAGCAGTCCTTTGGGACAATAAACTATCCTCTCAGCTTCCAGTCACCCTTGGAGTTCCACAAGGATCAATTCTTGGACCACTCCTTTTTACTATTTTCATTAATGATCTAAAAACTTCCCTTCCCCAAGCTACGTGCATACAATATACAGATGATTCAACTCTGATATGTGCCACATCTTCCCCAGCAGAACTACAGTCCAATACACAAACAGTCTTTACCCAAGTAGAAAACTGGTTCCATCAAAGATGTCTCCTCCTTAACCCAAAAAAATCTAACTTATTACTTTTTACTCCTACACAGAAATCCCCCTCCCCCATAAATATCATAATTACATCAAATAATGACACAGAAATTGCTCCCGGCACCACCACCAAACTCCTGGGTGTAACTATTGGCAACAATCTCAATTTTAACACACACATAAATGCAACTATTAAATCAGTTAATAGAAAACTTGGATTCCTTTATAGAATCAAGCCCTTTCTCACAGCCTCAGCTAAGATTTCTATTGTTCGGGCCCACCTCATTTCAACACTTCTCTACGCCTCCCCTATCTATACTAACTTATCCAAAAGCAACCTGAATAAACTAGCAACCTCCTACAACAACATAGCCACATTTGCCATGGGTGCCCCCTTTTGTACTCACCATTGCCATAATGTTAAATGTCTAGGTTGGCTGGAAGTTCACAACCAAATACTTTTCCAGCAATTCATTTTTATCCACAAGATCGTACATCATCCTACAAATACTCCCATACTCTATAACCTCTTTAACTCCTATAAAAATTTACCGACCCTAAGATCCGCAAAAAAGCTACAAGTAGCCACCATAAAATCCAACAACAAATCTGGGGACTGCCTGTTGTCAAATGCTGTTGGCAATTCTTGGAACAAACTTCCAAGAGAAATAACATCCCTGACTTCCACTAACCTTTTCAAGAAACAATTGAAAATCTACATTAAAAACCAATGGCTCTGCCCCTGCTCTAATCCTGACTGATACTAATTCTCCTATTTGTCTAAATATTTCTCAACTAAAAACTTTTTTCTGATATTTTCTCTGTGCTCCACACTGTCCTTGAATCAAAAAAATGTTTTGTCTGACTGCTTATTGACTGCCCTGCTGTCCTGAGGAAACTCATGTACAGTAAATGTTTTTTTTATTTTCTTTCTTAATACAACTGTAATATAACAATCTGTCTTCTATGTGTAACCTATAACTGATTTTTAAAAATTTTTGCTAAGCTGTTGCTATACTTATGTAAATTGTATGTGTTTTACCACTGTTTTTGTGGACTCTATGTATGTATAAAATTTTTGTCTCAAAGCTTTTCTCCTCGAGCCTCTTCTGAAAATGGACATATATCCAGTTAGACTAGCCTGGTCAACAAATGTAAAATAAATAAATAAAAATGCTTTCTGATTCATAAAATGTATGCCATCATGGGTAGTGACCTGCTTTTTTCCATTTGAACTACTCTGCAGCAATCACTGAAGCTTATGAACATATGTTGTCACTATACTGGTAGCGCCGATAGTGTAACATGGAGGCATATGAAAAAATGAACATCAATTTCATTTTATAGTGGTCTGGTGTGCCCCTTAAACCCCCCCCCCATCTTTATACATTGCTTTTACTTTGATAAAAGGTAGGGTTTAGAAATGAGGGACAGATGCCTCTATAATGTCCTATTACCTGTACTGCTGTGTCACTGCTGAAAGGTTTATACAACACTGGCACACACACACACACACACACACACACACACACACACACACACACACACACTCAGTAAACTTCAGCATCATCCATTCTTGTTGACTTTAAATAAATCATGAATACTACTGGATGCTGTCTTTTGCGGAAGCCACAGAACCCATCTGTGACATCTCCACTTTGGGCCAGTAATCTAGAAGCCTGAATCCTCACCACTGGCACTGGAGAGGGATGTTCACTTGGACCAAAAATGGATACACCCAGTATTTATAGATGAAGCTGTCTGCATCAAGCACAATTTCCATTAAGAGCACACAGGAAATACACCCAGTCCTGGAGTCTAGATTTTTCTGTCTTCCTCCAGGTCCCCAGTAAGACGTCCGACTGGCACAGCTATAGAGTTGAGACCTCAGCCAAGTGTCCAAGCCAAGTTCTCCAGCACCCTCTCTGTGAAACCAGTGTTTGTGTGTCCCTGCTCCAAACAGCAAACACACACACTCTTTGAGATTTAATTTACACACACACACACACACACACACACACACACACACACACACACACACACACACACACACACACACACACCTATGAAAGGCTGGCAGAGATTTACTAGCTGTGCCCTTCTGCACAGACTATAAGATATTTACAACACCACCAGACTCTCCAAAGACAGCTACTCTAAGGCTCTTGCAATAGTACCCAATTATACAGCGCTGTCACTGAATATATATAAGCACTCTCAGAGATTTAAATATTCTCTAAAGGACCAACCACAATGACAAGTTTAAATATATTTAATAATAAATAATAAAAGAACATGAAAATACTAAATATCTACTTACAGTAAACACCAGAGTTTCAGTCACAGGAAATATTAAAATAACACAGACAAATATATTCACACAGATACAGAAAAACAGTATTTAGCTAAACTCATTATATTTTACTGACTTATTTAAAGAATTACTATCCCCTGGTTCACTTACTAGAGAAGGCAAGATGAAGTAGGTGAGGGGTCCTTCTCTGTCAGGTTCCAAAAACAGACTGCCATGAGACTTCAGTCTCATCTAGTATTAAACATAATTTTTGTCCTAAATTACAGAGTGACATCTCATACATCTGGTCATCTGACTTCTGGTTCCCATGCTAGCCCCATTGCTAGAAACTACCAGGATTTAGCAGATATGTGTCAATAATATACACACATAGAGTTTTGCTCAGATCTGTTGCAGCTTATGGAAGCCATAAAACAATTTCAAACCTCCACCCTTTTTTGTTGGAAGTGGACAAACCGATTACTATGTTTGTCCACAGAGGTTATCCAGAGGGATTGTTACATGATGTAAAGTTAGAAGTTACTGCTAAGAGAAACTTGGGTATATACACCACATTACTGCCAGAAAAACATAGGGATATGGCAGTTATAAAATTTCACTCTCAACCAGTGAGTTTACCATCAATATCTTTAAGATATTCATTTATTACCACTTACAATTTAGATAGCCATGATATAGCTGCTGTTATACAAATGGACTGGCCACTACTTATCTCTGATTCTCAGTTAAAGGACAAGTTAGGGGTTAGACCACCTATTGTTTACAGGAAAGATAGGTCATTAAAACAACTTACTGAACACACTTGGTTAAAGAAAGGGGAAGTCAGAAGAGGAATGTATAAGTGTGGCCATTGTCCTCAATGCAAGTTTATTATTGAAAGTGAGAGCGGGTGGGGCGAAAAGATTTAAAGTGGATGGCCATTTTTATTGTACTTCCACTCAAGTGGTTTATTTAGCCCAATGCCAGGACTGTCCAACATTTTATGTTGGTAAGACCTCCCATAGGTTCAGGGATCGGATCGACGAACATACATTGGACATAAGGCAGCAAAAAAACACTAATGTCCTTTATAGGCATATTAGGGTGCATTCTACACATAAGTTTGGTTTTCTTATTATCCAGCAAGTTAAAAAGGACATGCAGGGAAGGATTTTAGATGAACATCTTTCATTACAGGAATTGAAATGGCAAATTTGATTAAATGCTTTATTGCCACCTGGTTTAAATAATGGTTACAGTATTGCACCTGTTTTTAAACTTAAAAATTATATGTCAAAAAATTATATATAGCAGATTTTGGTTCAAACAGGTTTTAGTTTGTTTTTGTACTTGATTTGGTATGGGGTATAGTTCCTTTTACATGTTTTTATTGATCTGGGGTTGTGATTTCACACATGTCATGTGACTACATCTTGGTTTCCCTTGGTTAATCAGAGATTAAAAGTTTTGAATGATATGGGTATTATTTGTTCTGATGAAGTTCCATTAGGAATGAAAGCACTAAACAAAGTGGATTGAATTGCTTTTATTCATTAAATTTTTTGGATGAAGCAGTGTGGGCTTTCATTGTCCTTGTCATCAGTTATCTTTCTCATATCTGCCATGACATCATCTGAGCCTGCTGCTTTTCCTATCTTCATTTTATTTAGTGCTGTTCTTACTTCTTTTAGGTTGTACTCTCTTCTTCTTTCATTTTAAACTGTGTCTGGAACAGTGCAACTTCTGTGAATTTTTCATCATTCAGAAACTGCTGGAAGTATTCCTTCCATTTACCTTTGATGTCCTGTGGAATGGTAAGTATTTATTTTGCTGGCATCCCTTATGAAGGGTGTGACGATTGGGGAGAGAAAGGCGAAGGCTGCCAGCCTAGTCAAATAGATTTAATATATAATTCTGGCATTTGTAAATAAATGTAAAATACAGGCATGTTTTCTTGAGTGTAAAAGAATACTGTGAAATGTGGAACTGCAAAATATGTGACAACATTGCACTTTACTGGCCCAGTGAAGCATGCTGTGACCCTTTCATGTTAGAATTTGGCTCCAGTGAGTCTGGATGAAGGTTTCATGCCCATTGTTTTAAGGCTAAAGTTTATGACCAGAATTTAGATGTGGAATGTGCTTTATTGCTCTGGTTTCTGTTAGAGTATACATGTGAAATGACTTATATTGTTGTAAGTTTCTGAGCAGGTGTTAGATTGCTAAATAATGCAGTTTTTGGCCTGAGAACTCCAGACTAAGTGTCAAAAATGATGTAATTTGGGAGGGCTTTAGAGACATGTTTGTTAGTAATGTTTAAATACTATTTCTCACAAGAGACTGAGAGCATTTTGATCTTGATATCCAACTTTTCAGCACTCTGCCTTATGCTCACATGTAAGTTTTAGCACTGTGATTTCTTGTAGGAATAGTTAAAGCTAGTAAAGATTAATTAGGTATTTATCTTTGAAATCAGACCTGTCCTACTGTATTATTTAAAGTTTCTGTGTGATCTGTGAACTCTTAGATATCTCTGTGGTGTAGTAGTTTTGTCTTGTGTTTTAATTATTTATTATTAAATATTTTTAAAACCTTCTACCTGTGGCTGGTTTATGTAGATATAAAGTATGCTTTAGAGTTCATTATATATTTATAGAGTTTATTATAATAATCCCTTCCAATAAGCCAAGACTGATTAGTCATACTACCACTGGATTATAATATTGCACAGTAATAATTGGACACCCTTTTAAGGGCCTTTTAGTAGCTGATAATTAACTGGGTGGTGGCAGGAATTACTCTCGTATGGTCTGGGTAATAGGGGCACAGCTGGAGAACCTGTGCCAGCCTTTTCCCAGGAAAGTCTGTGTGGTTGTATAATCTCTTCTCAAAGTGTGTGTATATGTATCAGCTACCTGGGCAGAGACACAAAGCACTGGTTGGACAGAGAGGATACTGGAGGTTTTAGCTTGCCCACTTAGGCTGAGAATTGGACCCTATAGCTGTGCCAGTAGGGAGTCTTATTGGGGACCTGGTGAGCAAAGGAGCAACCAGTCCCAGACTGACTGTGATCTCTGTGTGCACTTAAGGGAAATTGTACTTTACTGTGTGCATTAGTTATCCTTTCCTCTCTTCTAGGAGACGACTTCCCTGGTGTTAGTGGTGAGGATTGAGGCTCCTTTATTGCTGGGCCAGGGCATGGTCATCACAAAGAGTGTCTGACTATCTTCTATATTTTGACTTTCAACCTGATAGAGTTTCTTTCTGACATTCACTTTCCAGAAGCTGCTTGAGTGCCCCTGATGCCTTGTTGTTTACTATTGCAACTCCTCTCTTAGCCTGTTTGTCAGCCAACCAATATTACTTCTTAGCCTGGTCCATTTTTTCTATCTCCCATTTTTTCCTGCTTGTGTTCTTTCTTTTGATGGCTTTCTGGACTTCTGAATTTACCACCAACTTTCTTTACGTTCCTTGCTTCAATTCCTGGCTTGACTGCATATCTCTTCTATAGTCCTCAGAAATGCTGGTTCAAGACACTTTCATTCTTCTTCAATGGCACCTGTTTTCTCTTCTTCCTGTGGTACTAGAGCTCTAAGTAATTCCTTGAAGTCTTGTGCTTTCTCTCCAATCAATTTCCAGATCTTCAGCCTAGTTTCTACTAAACTTAGAGCCTTCTCTGACCACTGTTTGTAGCTGATTGCAACAACTAGTGGTTTATGCTGTGGGCCATCTGTTTCACTGGGGATGATTTTGCAATTGTTGATTCTACCCCACTGTCCTTTCCTTACTAGGAAGAAGTCTACCTGAGTTGTATGCTGGACATTCTTGAAAGTGATCTTGTGACTGTGATCTTGAACCATGTGTTGGCCACCATCAAGCCATTTGCCAGACAGAAGTCTCGAATGGCTTCTCCTTCTTTATTTCTGTTTACTCACCCATGTAGACTCAGAGAGTCCTCATAACCAGTTTTGTCTGTCCCAATATGTGCTTTCAGGTCCCCCATTATCAACACCATTTAATTTAAAAAAAATTATATCAGGAAAACAAACAGCACCAGAATTACCTGTTCTAAAGACTTAAGCCTTGACTGTGATATAAATAGGACCTGCTGGAGAGACAGGTATGTATCCAGAGACAACCCATCTCTGGAACAGGCTTCCCATCCATGTGAAGCAGAGTTCTTGAGTCTACTTGAAAGACTGAAAGCCCACTTACCCAAAGACAAAAAGACCAAGATGACAGCACTGAATCATTTAAACAACTCCTCACATAACCGACAATTTATCCAGGGAAAGGGAGCGGACGGCCAACAGTATCAAGAAACCACATGGAAGCATTCTGAACCCACACCCCCCAGCCTCCCACACCTCCCCTAACTAACTACATCATCTCCAAGATTGCACTACACTGAGAAAAAGGGAAAATTCCCTAATCCCCACTGTACCACGATCTCAGTACTCACAGTTTGATTTTTTTAAAACATGAATTATATGGTTTCAGCCATATGAGGTTCGACGTTTTAAAAATTTGATATGTGTGTGTGTGTGTGTGTGTGTGTGTGTGTGTGTGTGTGTGTGTGTGTGTGTCTGTGTGTGTGTGTGTGTGTGTGTGTGTGTGTGTGTGTGTGTGTGTGTGTGTGTGTGTGTGTATATATATATATATATATATATATATATATATATATATATATATATATATATATTTGTGCATGCTTCACAGCAAGCGTGTGTGTGTGTGTGTGTGTGTGTGTATGTGTGTGTGTGTGTGTGTGTGTGTGTGTGCATGTTAATGTCTGTGTCTTTCATTGTCTGCTCCCAGGTTACCTAGTCTCAGAAAAAAGAGTCTCAGATATCAAATGCATTCTACTAATACGTCACATTTGATAACAGCACAGCAGATATTCACTTATATAGCTGTACTGTTCTAAATTTGTATAAAATTAAAGTTGGGCGTTTGGCCAGTTTGTAGTCTACTGATATACTCAGATGAAAAAAAAAGAAATGAAGACATTCACATATATGATTATACTGTTCTCAGAATGCCTATTATAAAATGATGAATAATGTGGCAACTCAGCAATGAAGAATGTCAAAAATAGCAAACAAGCTGTGCATGAACACCATTTAACTTCCACCTGTGCTTCACAAAACCTTTATTAAAAGGTAAATGCTTTAGTAAAAAAAAAAAAAAAAGGAAACATGTAAACCCTTCATAATCACTGTATTAATCACAGGTCAGTTAAACTAGGACTGCATTTTAATACATTGAGGTTTTAACTAAATGAAGCTCCATAAAAAGCACACATACAAAATCACTAAATCAAAGCATTTACATAAATGTAATTGCAGGTTTATTAACTTATTTGGGGGGTGACCTTATGTTTTAGTAAAGGTACTGAATCTTACATTAAGACCACCCTGCACATTTGCACCTAGTAATGAACATATTAGATGAAACCTGAATGTATTTTCAGTTTCAATGTATTTAGCTTCCTGGCATAACAATCTATGTCCACTGCGGCACACTTGCATCCTTATATTTAGAGGAGTCATTGTTTTTTTTGTGGTTCCACTACAATTCTCTGAGTTGCAAATCCCTGAAGAACCAACTTCCCAAGCACAACTGATTGAGCAATCAACTCAACAAAAATAAATAAATAAACTGTAAACAACCTACCCCCACAACCCTTTGTGGGGGGCAAGCCACACAAGACGCACTCATACCCTGAACTTATCTATACTAATGTCACAGCTGTGCAAAGACAAAAAAGAAAACTCTCCCCCAAGAAAGAAATGACTGCACTCACACACTTAACACCAGTGGTGATTATGTGTGAAAAATACTGATCAGGAAGTTTTGTTTGCACAGTTCTGCTTCACTAGTTCTTTCCTTGTGGAGTTGTAAAATCAAGGAGCAGTAGAACAGCCATTTTTTGTGAACTGCACCTACTCAAGGCAGACAAATTCAAACACTATCTTTCAAACGTAATTTATTTTCTCTAGCTTTGCTGGAAAAAGGAGAAAGGTAGATAATTTTTTTTGTGTTTGTATACAGAAGCTAAGCATTTGTTTTAATTCCAGGTAACAACAATTTGAAGTTACTTTACTTTTTCCATTATAGTTAATGGGCAAGGAAGGCAATGTTTTGTGTGGAATTTGTATGTACAGTGTGCAAAATTCTTTAATGAATGGAAAATACAGTCTATGTTTAAGTTTACTCATTTCTTTATTTATTTTACTTATTTTTGCTAAACTAAGTGCAAATTTGGGTTTGAGAGTTGTTTTAGGTTAACTGGTGTTTGCGGTGTCATCTGCTATGTTTAGAGTGTATAGTATATGAATTTTACTTTAGCTTTTGGTGAGTAATGTAAATATGGTGGGTTTAGGGAATTTTAGTAGCTTTGATGATGTGCTAAGGGTGCAGACAAACCACTGTTGATGCAAACTGGTGTTTGCGGTGTCATCTGCTATGTTTAGAGTGTATAGTATATGAATTTTACTTTAGCTTTTGGTGAGTAATGTAAATATGGTGGGTTTAGTGAATTTTAGTAGCTTTGATGATGTGCTAAGGGTGTAGACAAACCACTGTTGATGCATCAGATTTGAAGCTAAACAAAATAGTATTGATACAATGCACCGAATGTGTAAATATCTACACAGTGTACCAGAAATCTGTTTGTAACTAACCTATAAACTTAAATTCTAATCTTAAAATAAATGGATTCTGATCAAAGGTGCAAGAACTGATAGTCTGAGTCCTAACACTGCAGAATAAACTACAGGTCACACACAAAAACCAAAACATTGTGCAACTCACTCTTACATGTTTTAAGCCTGCCATATATCAACTATTTATATACTAACTCCAAGACCTCTGGGCCTGAGATTAGAATACATTGCCAGTTATTGCAATCTTGGAATTAGTGTATATTCCACTCATTTGCACTTGATAGTTCTGCAATTCAGGTTACATTTCCCAGACTTTCAGGAGGTACCCAGTAAAACACATATACATGTACACACACAGACAACCCCCACACACACACACACACACACACATTGATGTACTTGCCTGTACAAACAGTATATATACAATACAGTCATCAACATGTGATCGTAAAATGTCACATCACTGCAACACAGGATATCACATTGAACTGCAGCAGCTACCAGGATGTTTGCATAATCTCAGTCCTGTTCATATGATTTTTATATAAACAAACAACAAATATTCTGACACTGCACGAGCCAACCAGGTAGCTATTCTCTAACCTTTCAAAAAGACAGTTACTGATTATTCAAAGAAAATAGCTGGCTAAGACCTAAGTCACTGTCTTCCAAGAATAAGGAGCAGCCTTGCACAGCCTACACTCCATCTAAAACTTTAGGTATTCTGGCGAGAACTAAGACACTAACATATTAAGAGGTAAAGTAACAAAATAAAAATATGCTGCATGACTTGACTTACTCAAAAATGCATTTCTTCCCTAGGCATATCGATTTTCTTTACTATCAATGCTTATTTAAACTTATGTTTGTTTGTTTACATTATTTTATATATGGTTGTTGACATGAGATACCAGGCTAATCCACAAAGGGCCACATTCCAGCCACAGCCCAGGAGTTTTAGCACAGAAAAGAAAGCAGTACAGTAAAGCAATACAAGATACAACATGTTTATCCCCCTCTTTGTTGCCTATTTATCCAACATGCACTCTCCCTCTTAAAATTGATCTCTAGCACTTCTTTCTCTACTGATTTGTACTCTCTTATCCACAGTGATATTATTTTAGCTAAAATACAGATTATATTTGTTAGTGACAACCGTGTTCTGATGTATAACAGTGCAACATACAGTGTAGTAGAGAGTGCTTTTTTTTTACCACTATGTGCCACAGTTTGCTTCAGCTCAAGTACAGCGTTCTTTGGGTGTGACCCTGATTATGATATAGCAGCTTAGGCTTGACAGGCCAGCTGCCAAGTCACTAGTAAGACAGCTGCAATTTCCCATTAAGCTCATTAAGATGGCTGAGCATGGCAGCACTGTCCTACTATAGTGCTGTCTGAATAAGAGAGCTGAAAACTCTTACAAGGCTGTATGAGTTTTGTGGGGGTGCAGTTAACAATTCATACCTTATTTTATGTATATCATAGGAGATTACTAGGCTATTGACCTGGAGGTCTTTTAAGCCTAGCCATTTCAACCCAATGTAATACCGTAGAGGTACTAGTCAATACCCAAGATTCCATTTAGTGATGACTGCCCATGTCCAGGACAGTTGTAGGTGCTATCCCCAGTTAGAATTTATGGTGCTCCATCCACTCATCCAGGTTCCTCTTAAACAGTGTCATAGAAGTGCTCTGTTTTGCTCTGTTTCATATGAATTGGTAGCCTGTTCCAAAGACATGGCAATTGCTGGGAGATAAATCTGTCCCTCCAGCATGTCCTGTTTAAGTCCCAGGCCATATTTAAGTCCCTGGAATGAGTAGCCCTAAACCCAATTGATTTGCAGAGAAGCAATAAGTTCATTAGTTTTGGGTCTTGTGTTGCTCTGTAGACCAGGCATAAGTCTCCCCTAAGAAGTCTATATGATGCAGAGTATAGTGACAGGGATTTTTGTTGGTCTGTGTATGGCACATGCTGGAAGCTCTTGATCTTATTTGTTAGAAACCTATGAGGTCTCCCTAACTGCTATAGATGCTTAGTATGGTACATACTGAATGGGGCATTATACTCAATTATGGGCTGGGTAAGTTCCGAGTATAGGGGAGTTATAACTTCTTTTGCTCTTGAAGCGATGCTTTTACTAATCAAGTGAGCTACATGGAGATCTTTCTTTACAACTGTAGACATGTGGTGGTCGAAGTTAAGGTCGCAGTCAACCTGTGATTCCAGGTCCCTTACGACTTCATGAGTACTTAGGGTATTGTTATTGATTTGATAGTGTGAAAGGACATTGTTTGTACCAAAAGGAATGATGATGCATTTTTTTGCATTCAGTCTGAGACTGTGTCTAATACACAAATCGTTGGTCTGTGTGAGACCATCCTGGAGTATTCTGACATCATTTGGGGATTTAACAATTGGCTTAAACTCTGGTGTCATTCAAAGGGGATCCAATGTCTGTCTGCCTGGGATGACATGCTGGACAAGCCACGCTGCTTCGCAAGGGACGGCTTGCACCTGTCACCCCTGGGATTCCGGATATTGGCAAAGGCTCTTGCCACCCCCATAGTGCCTTTTTTAGGCAAGGCTCAAATTCTAAACCTACCACCCTAGAACACAAAAAAGGAAAAAAACTAAGGGTAATGCTGCTCAATGCCAGAAGTCTAAATCTCAAAATGCACGCACTCGAGGCCCTTCTCAGTATGGAGAACATCGATGTCTGTGCAGTGACAGAAACCTGGTTCAAGGCTCCTGAGAGCACCCCAGCACTATCAGGTTTTACCTCTTATCATGCGTTCCGCCCCAAAATCCGGACAATACCAAGAAAGGAGGGGGTATCCATATTCATCAAAGACACCCACACCTCAAGACTGGTGGCAACGCACGATGCATCGGAGACCATCCAGGTGCAATTAACCATAGGCAAGACTGCTCTGCAAATTGTAGCATGTTACAGGCCACCCTCACAAACTCAGGAACCTCACATGGCCTTCCTGAAAACACTAGAGGGCATAAATGTATCACCAAACACCATCATGCTAGGTGACTTCAATTACCCTAATATAGACTGGGAACACTACTCAAGCCCAAACACCCTAGCCCAAAAGTTCCTGGAATTCATAAACTCAAATGCCATGGAACAACTAGTCACCATCCCCACAAGAGGAGAAAACATACTTGATCTCATCATCACGAACATGGGAGCACAATGTTCAACACCGCAAGTATACCCCTCACTGGTGAGATCAGATCACAAACTAATCTCGCTGGAGGTCCTCATCCCACCCCCACCTGAAATAAAAAAGACCACAGTAAAGAACTTCTCGAAAGCCGACTTCACACTTCTAAAAACTAGTGTGGTCTCCTTTAAGGCCCCCGAGCCAGCGGAAAACAGTACTCAAGCCGCTGAATCACTTACAAATGCCTTCTACCAGCACCTGCAGGACTGCATGGATAAGGCAATCCCAAGCAAAACAAAGACTCTTTGTACCAAAGGCAAGCGTCCAGTCTGGTGGACCCCAGCCATAAACAAACTCTACAACAAAAGGAGGAAGCTACTACAAGATAGAGCAAAATCCTTAAAAGGTAAGACACCCTTGATCACTATAAGTAAAAAACTAAGAGCTCTCATAAAATCATCCAAAGCAAATTTTGAGAGAAAAATAGCTAAAGACTCAAAAGACAATCATAAGGCCTTCTTTAGCTATGTTAGAAACCTGGGAGGAAACTCCCAGATATGCTCAGAACTAGTTCAAAATGATGTGAAGATTACTGATCCTACAGACATTGCCAACACACTGGCTGCCAGGTTGAGTGCAAACTTCTCCCCTCCCCAAAAGGAGAGATATCTATACCAAGCGATTGCAGCCCCCAAACATCTCCAACGCCCAAGTGAGAACTGCTCTCTCCAAAGCAAAAACACAGCATCCATGGGACCTGATGGTGTCCCCGGCTGTGTGCTCCACGAACTCAATGAGGAATTAAACCCACAGCTAGGACAGCTGTTTAATCATAGTCTTACCTCTGGATACGCACTCCAGGAGTGGCGCACTGCAACTGTGGTCCCACTTCACAAAGGCGGTGCCTCCAACGACCCTGGAAATTACCGGCCCATTAGCTTGACAAGCCTTATCTGCAAAGCCATGGAGAGGATCATAATGGACCTCATAAATAAAGACATAGGGAATTTGCAGACTTTGGATCCATCGCAGTTTGGCTTTGTCAAAGGCAGATCATGCCTTCTAAACTTGGTTGACTTTTTCGAAACAGTCACCAAAGCCATTGATGAGGGAAAGGCAGTCCATATAGCCTACCTCGATCTGGCGAAGGCCTTCGATACAATACCCCACTCGGGTATCATTGAAAAACTCATCAGCTTAAATGTTAACCCATACATCACAAGATGGGTTGCAAACTGGCTGAGTGACAGAACCCACAGGGTCAGAGTTGCTGGCGCCATGTCAGACTCAAAGCCTGTCACAAGTGGTGTACCACAGGGCTCAGTCCTGGGCCCACTCTTGTTTGGCATCTACTTTTCCAGTACAAGCAAACACAGGAGGGTTATGGCTGACAAAGTTTGCAGATGACTGCAAACTGGGCCATAGTAGAAAACACATCTGACACAGATATCCTTCAGAAGGGTCTCACAGAAACGGATAACTGGTGCCAGAGCCATGGCCTAAAGTTAAATGCCAAAAAATGCATAGTCATACCCTTCGGGAAAAACGAGGTTACCCCTAGCTACCAAATAGGTGGCAATCCACTGAGCACAGAAGAAGTTATCAGGGACCTGGGGACCCAGGTTGATAGTAGTCTGTCATTCGACACCCATGTAGCTAAAGTAGTTAGGAAGACCTTCTACATTGCCCACCTTATCATGAAGGGATTCTCATCTAGATCAAGGGAGGTCATAGTCTCCCTATACTCATCACTCATCAGACCAATGATTGAGTACAATGCCCCATTCGGAATGTATCTGACCCGACACTTGCAGCAGCTGGAGAGGCCACAAAAGTTCCTCACCAAAAGGATAAAGGGTCTCAAACATCTGTCCTATGCTGCCCGACTGAAAGAACTCCAGCTCTATTCAGTCGCTTACCGCTTGCTCAGAGGTGACCTTTGCCTAACATACAAGGCCATGTCAAACCCAGATTTGATGAATATGCTTCACCTCAAAAAATCTAGATCCGCCAGAGCCACAAGGGCGGGAGACTTAAACCTCGACACGGCTATTAATAGGACATGCTAGAGGGATAGATTCATCACCCAAAGACTCCCTATGCTGTGGAATAAAATCCCGGTATATGTGAGGCAGAGCACCTCGCTGGCCTTGTTCAAGAGAAATCTTGACCAATGGATGGGAGATCGCAGATATACCCCAGGGATTACCTCAGTGTCACTGCTCAACAGAGGCACAGCAAAATAATGGGTACAGTTCCCCATACTAAAGGGGTGGCGTAAGCCACAAAACTATGGGCTAGGCTTGTAAATGCCCTCGGGCAGATAGCCTAGTATGAACCTATGAACCTATGAACCTATAATGATTGCACCTAGTTTGCAGTCGTCTGAAAACTTGGTCAGCCACAACCCTTTAGTTTTGACCTGAACTCCTGAGAAGTATATACCAAACAGTAGGGGGCCCAGCACTGACCCCTATGGTTCCCTGCTGGTAACAGGTCTGCTGGTTGATGTGGAGTAACCCACTTTGATAGTGTGTGTCTGGTTTGGGAGCCAGTTGGCACTCCATCTTACAATGAAGGGGTTTACATTCAGTTTGCTAAGTTTATCGGTTTTGCCTGAATGTGGGATTGTGTCAAAAGCCTTTGCCAAGTCGTGGCATGCTGTGTGCACAGATTTGCCCACATCAATGGCCTTGGTCACACTTTCAAAGAAATCCACCAGTTTTAACATGCAGGATTTGCCATTCACAAAGCTGAATTGGGTAGAATACAGGGTTTGGAGGTCACCTATGTCTTTATATATGAGGTCCATAATGACATTTTCCATGGCCTTACAGATGAGGGTGGTCAGGCCTATGGGTCTGTAATTCCATGGGTCTGTTGCTAGGCCACCTTTGTGGAGGGGAATAACTGTAGTTGTTCTTCATTCCGCAGGAATAAAGCTTGTGGTTAGGCTATGACTGAAAAGGGTACTTAGTGGTGATGCTTGTTCATGTTTTAGCCTGTTTAGAAGACAGCCTGGGATGTCATCTTGTCCCACAGAGGCTGTGTTCTTTGCCTTGGACAGGGCTTTGAGGACCTGCTGTTCAGATATGTAAGGTGGGGGGGGGGGTTCAGGGAGGGTTTGTTGTAAGTTAGGAGGGGAAAAGGGAGTGACATTTTTGCCAAACCTATCTTCTAGCAGGTTTGCTATCTCTGTGAGCTGTGTGTGTGTGTGTGTGTGTGTGTGTGTGTGTGTGTGTGTGTGTGTGTGTGTGTGTGTGTGTGATACCAATGGCCACCAGTTCTGCACATGCTGGATCCTACCCATTAGGTTACATACATAGCTGTAAAAGGCCTCATGGTTATCCTTGGCACTACTCACTAGGTTTCTCTCAAAGGAGCTCTTAGAGGATTTGACAAGTTGTCTTATTTGCCTTTTAAGGCTGAGGATGGTGTTTTTCCATTATTGGGTCTTTGTTTTCTTGGACAGTCACTTTCTGCATTTATTGTAGCGTTTGTTAATGCTGGAAGTCCACCATAGCAGCTTGATTTTATTGGGCACAATCACAACCACGAGGAAGAAAACAATAAGTCCAAAAGGCCACAAAGCCAGCCAAAACATTTATTAAAACACAATCTCTAGCACCTCAGCTTACAACATGCCTTCAAGGAGTAAATTCATCTTAAAACACACTCATATAAATACCAGCAGCCCTCCAGTAATTAAGTCCGATTATATAATTAAACAATAAAATTAAATAATTTAACTATCTAAATTAAGCTTTTCCAGCTGCATTCAGTATTAAGCCCCCTAGGGGTCAATGTCATATATTTCAATATAAATATTGCTTCTTTATACAATAACTTGCTTTTTATATATTCATTTGAATCACAATATATTTTCTCCAAAACAGTAGCTTGCAAACTACTCACATCACTGTTATGTACACATTTAAAATGTTGTGCCAATGGGCTTTCCAATTTACCAGATCTAATATCTCTAAGATGTTCTTGTAGTCTGGTCTTGAAAGCCTTCTTAGTCTGTCCTGTATAAAACAGTTTGCATCCACATCAAATAGCCTATATAACTCCTTCAGTAACACAGTTAAAAAATTCCTTGACTGTAAAAACCACCCCATTTATCCTAGAAAACGTCTTCACCACATATTTGCAGTATAACAGTTTAGTTTAGTACACAGTAAATAAATACAGTATAAAAGTAGGCAGCAGGCAATAAAATATGTATTATATGTCTAGTTTTTAAAAAAGGAATGGATGTCATTCATCCCAGTGCTTGTACGCTCTCTGGCTAGACGGCTGAAGCCCACCCGACCCAACCCTATAGTTTTTATTTGAGTGGTGGAGCCATGACTTCTGGCTAGAGTGCTGATGCCCACCAGACCAAACCTTATCATTGCTTTTTGAATGGTGGAGCCATGTCTTCACTGTCATACCGATCAGTTCATAGCCATGACAGCCTTGCCATCTGACTTTTGATATTTTTTGTACTGGCTGCATGGTCTCCAGTAAAAACAGCACTTCTGTAGTAGATCAGGTTATGGATAAGAATGGTACACCTTTGATTGGGCTGTCTTTGTTGTTTATGCCATGTCTTAAGAAAGCAGATGCTCTGTAATAATAGGTATGCTAACTACATGCACTTTGGATGTGTTGATATCTGTACATGACATGGAACAGCTCATGCTCACCTAATACTCCTAGAATTCTCTTATTCCATGTGCTGAATATGTAACATGCAGGGTTATGATGATTCCAATTCTAACCAATGTGTTATGTGTTCAAAGTGCTGTTGTCAAGAAATTCACCTCAACAGAAGAGCAAAGCAAAGCTTGAGAGGTGAATCTTAACATCCTTGCTGAGACCACCTAACAAACAAGTTATACTTAGAGATACATTATCATAATTCTTTGTAGTACATAGAGCTTTAGCTGCTCCAGTTACTACTGTTTGACAAAGAAAATTGTGTAGGAACACAAAGTGTTTTACAACTTTGAAAGCCGTAATATACTGCTTCACAATGATCAGTCAGAAATGTATCATTGATACTCTAAAAGCCATAATATGCTTCGTGCTGACACACACTGGCATTATGAAGTCTTTCACAGTTTTTAAAGTTGTTTTAGCTTCTCACTGATGTTATGTGAATGTAACTAACAGAATTTCAACTTCCAGACATCCCTATCATTCCACAGGTTGCTCTGCTCTACAGCAATCTTCCATAGCTCAGTAAGAACCCTAATGGCCATGGCTGTTTTTATTGTGCACTTTCAAAGCTCCAGCATAGTTATTATCCTAAAGAGTCTATTTAGACTGAATGTTCCCGAATTGCACTTTTATTTCATTGCACATTTTACTGAGGTCACACTATCTGGCTTGAACCACATTGTGCACTCATAGGAGTACCTGCAAATTACAGTGCTCACATGTTGGTGGGTGGTTAAAAGACCCTGGCAGAAACATGAGGAGCAGTGTCATAATATTATGATCTACAGAGGTGGTAACACACAAAATGGCAATATATGTAAGTAGTCTACTTCCAGAATACTCTGTATGTGTCATAGTTCTCAGCCTAACACCATTCTGCCATGCCTCGCATATCCATGCTAAGCTATAGTGGCACCGTGACTTGTCAGACTATTGAGCTACCCAAAGTGAACATGATGTGTCAACAACAGCAGCATCTGAATCTAAGAGGCTTACCATTTCTCTCTGTATTGTGACCTGAAGGGTGGTAGGGTTCCCAGTTGGTGCTCTAAATAGAACAACATATTTCTGTACCTGATTTACAGTGACTACCAAGACCACTTGCTGGGGAACTAATATGAGGTCCCCCAGTATAAAGTGGATGCCTGGTACAGCTGTTACTGACATCTACTATTCTGGTGAGTAGCACAGTCTCCATCATTGTGATCTGAGGAGGTACCATCTCAGCCTTTTAACAATGGGAAGAACAGGTCAGAGAGAAAGAAAGTGCTCCTGAGAAGTATTGTAGTATTCAGGACCGGATACTTTAAATATAGATAAAAGGGCCTATGCAGGGCATTCAATTCATGACGCTTATATTTCTTGTTAATGCTTTTCAATTCAAGAACAGATTTTCTCCTTGTATCAGAGCAGGATGGAACATCTCTCCAGATGCAGGTGTGACAGTGATTACTGTCACTGAATGAATAACATCTATATATAATAACAGCAGTGCTGGATTATCCATTAATATAATTATGTAAAGATAACAACTGTAACACGGAACTATAGCTAGCAGATCCTCAAATTGACACCCTCTTGGCTTAAAGTTGAGAAGCAAAAAGGTCTTCCAAAAAAAAAAAAAGTTCTTCTCCATTCCTGTAACTAACTGCAGCAAGCAACTTGCTAACTTGTTACATTTACTACCACAAACTCACTTTACATACTGAGTCCTTCAACACTTCCATCATGACTATAAACACCACCACGCAGAGCGTAACTGCTGCAGGAATGATTGGTTCACTCAACAAACAAGAGAACTATATCCACTCAAAGCAAATAAGTGAAACCAAAGCACGATCCAGGTCTGAGCTCTAAACAGGCAGACACATATCAATTAAAATATGAACTTTAATGAACGTAAAAATAATAAATAAGTGAGCACTTTCTCAATATAACTTATTGCTTCATCAGACTTAAAACACTCCATGCAGCATCTACAGATATATAGTACTAGTAACCAATCAAATATACTACCCAAATTCAACCCCCCAGTCAACATCCATAGTAACAAAGTATAAACAATGCCCAACTTAAAATGAATCTTAAGGTGTAAACACAAGAAATGCAATCACATAGATCACCTTACCCCTCTCATCTTTAGAAAAGTTAGTAAGGGAGTACGGCCATTTAACCCCCTTCCATGATCTGCACATAGTCTAATAATCCATTTGGCTTCCACTACTTCTGTATAATTAGTAACATCAGATGTTGCATGGAGTGTTTTAAGTCTGATGACGCAATAAGTTATATTGTGAAAGCACTCACTTATTTATTATTTTTACATTCATTAAAGTTTGTATTTTAATTGATACATATCTGCCTTTTAGAGCTTAGACTTGGAGCGTGCTTTGGTTTCACTTATTTACTTCCACCATGACTACAAATGCAATATCAGCATTCATTTATAAAGCTATAGAGAGTAACCTGGCTTTTGACCGACATGATTCTAAGGCAGTAGGGAAATCATTCTATGTTGCTCAACTTATAAACAAGGGTATGGCATCCAGGTCCAAGGAAGTCATTGTTCGATTGTATTTTGCCTTCATCAGACCCATCCCTGAGTACAACACCCACCCCACCCCTTCGGTATGTACCTAAGCAGGCACAAGAAGCAACTGGAATGTCCTCAGAAGTTTCCCACAAAAAGAATACAGGGGCTAAATAAAATGTACTTTGAGGATCGCCTCAAAGCCATATCCTTGCACTCTGTTTCCTACAGATTGTTGAGGGTGATCCTCTGGCATACAAGGTATCCTTGGATCCCACTCTGATAGACCTTTTGCATATCTGCAAAACAAATAGAGCTACACAACCAAGAGATTTAAACCTAAGAATTGTTGGAGGGACAAGTATGAGTCTCAGAGAATACCCCTTCTCTGGAGCAAGCTTCCCATCCAGGTGATGCAGAGCTCTTCCCTAACCATATTCAAGCTTAAACTGGACCAGTGAATGGGAAACTGAAAATTCGCCTCTGGTCTGGCACCTATGTTTCTAATGGACAGAGGCAGTCTGTAAATGCTTGACCAACCATGCTCTAGCTTACATATAACCATTAAAATATACTCTAAAATAACCTCTAGGGCACCAAAATAACTTGCTGGATACATTTGAGAAGTTTGGCTAATCTTGTAAAGTCGCTCATGGTTGTTGGCCTACTATATACCTATGAACCTATAAGATGCATTTCAGTATAGCACTCTTGCTTTTACAGTTGTACCTGGCTTTCACCCCTCCTAGTTACAGCTCTGCAGTACCACCCACTTGTAAAACTGCTACATACTGTGTGACACAACCTCTGTATATATGCTGGCATGATAACTCACATGCACATAGGACATGTTCAGCGGATCTCAGTTGCAAATATATGCCCAGCTCAGCATACCTGTACATCATTCCCACTGCCACATCACACTGTGCATGACATGCAATCCTGTTCTCTCATTACTATGATGTGGACATTGCTACAGAGCAACAGGTCCTATGATATGCAGGGTATGTATCTCATATTGTCCATGCATTGTCCCACCAAATGCCCATGTATGTGGCACTTCTATTGGGCATATCCATGCTATTCACAATTTACAACAGTTCTGCCTCTTAGCACATATCGGACTATGTTGCAGTCATTGCCCACCATATGCTGACAGCTACCTGTCTTACCATCACTGTTTTGTCTGCCTTTGGGACACTACACTGACATCGTATTTCTGTTAGCCTGCCAACTTAGTAATGGTTTCCATACCCACATAGACTGTCTTTGACCCTTTCTTGTACAACATATTCACAGGGGCACAGACACTTGCATTCTCTATGGCCTCTTATAGCCCACAACACCATCATGACATCATTGCAAACCCAACCCCCAGTCAAGTGCTACAAAGCTACTGCATCCTCAGACATCTTCCAACATTAACACATGACATTCTATACCTTGTCAACATCATGCTCCTGGCACAATAGCATACCAAGCAGCTCTATCAGCCACCTTTAGGTACCTGAAAGTCTGACTAACAGACATAGACAGGATAGTGTTTTTTTTTTTTTTTTTGTATCTCTCTCTCTCTCTGTGTTGCTGTCCTTCTATATTTTTATTTAATGCTTGTTTTTTTTTTAATTTCATTTCATTTATGTTATTTTTTGCAATATTAGCCACAGCTGTGCCTGTGGTGCTGCAACAATCCCCCCAACACCACCATTGTGCCATCCATCTATTTCTGGCTAGCCATCTGCTCCAGACCTGCTTGTCTACCTTTCGGATGATGGGGGATAGTATAGGGAGTGATATGCTGGTGTCTTCAGTGGCTTCTGGTGGTCAGTCACCACAGGGGGGTGTTGTAGCTCTCTGGTGATATTTCTTTAGCCAGTGGGAGTTGGACAGGGTGATAGGGCAGTTTGTGAAACAGTGGCTTGCCATTCAAACTGGACACATGAAGAGTGTCCTAGTGTGACTTGCTGGACCACATCAATGTCTGGTACTGCCTAGTGTGCCATATGAGGCAGGACCCAGAGAGGAGGGCAGTTATGCAGGTGAATGATCTCTCTCTCTGGGTTCTACCTAAGACAGTGCAATCAGAAGCTGGGACTCCACCTTTCCCCCATCGTGGAGTTCTCCTTCCTTGTGTATCTCCTCCCTCCAGTGTTTGTTGTCCTATCCTGCCCATCACCATACATCCTCCTTCTGTCAGTAAGTGTATATGTTCATTGTGAAGCCTCCCTTGTGTCAGATCCTCCACAGTCAGTCTTAGTGTTTCATGTCCCTGTTGATCCCTGTGTTTTACGGGCTTTTTGTATGCCAATGCTTCCATATTTCTACCCACTGTCCATCCCCTGACTTCCACTTACATCTTTCCCCATCTACCCATTTTGAGAAAAAAAGGACATCTGCCCCCAAAACAGACCCTTCCTTCTCCTCCCCACTACCTACTTTCCTTCCCTGTGTCCATCTATATGTTCTTACACTTGTTCTTCCCTCTTTCCAACTTTCCCATATTCCCATTTCCTGCCCATTTCAATTAAACTTAATAGGAACATTACTGTGAGCCACTTATTGTGGCTGCCTGAAGGCAGTAGTGTCATATGATTCCACATGTGGATGTGCATACACATGTGCATGCAAAATACATACTACTGCTGCCTGAGATTTCTGCAGCTGCATCCATGAAACACTTCTGTTGACATTTCTGTGAGTGGATTTTTTTAAATTAGTTATTAGTCAAAGTGCTAAATGCCTCCTCCTTAATTGATAATTGCCTTCAAGTTATGTTGCACAAATCCACATCTCTGCAGAAGCCCTTGCACTGTGTGTTAGGCATGTTTCTGACTTCCAAAGACAAACATCAGCAACTTATAAATTAATTTTGTGTTACCAATCCAGTTACCAGCTCTCTCTTTCAACTTATTTAAATTCACACAGACATTAATTCAGCTGCTAATGTATTCCATAATCTTGAAAGTATTTCAATAACATTTTCTTATTGCTTCTCTTATTAAGTGTAACATCAAATTTTGTGGTAGCTTCTCATATTTAAGTATTTCGAAACCTAATGTTACTCACAAAGATTAATTTCTGGAGGCCTTATATGCCAGAAATAATTTCTAACAAATCTATATTTAATGTTAAAGATTAAAGATGCCCAGTTGGTACAACCTATCTGAATACTATACTCTCTGAGTAATGTTTTTTTTTTTTTGCACGATTTCTCTGCAGTTCAAGCATGTTTACTTCAGTCATAGTGTATGCACAAAATAAATAAATACATTCCAAAATCAATTAATTAAAAGACTTTCAAATTACTTAATATTCCTGAATCCCTAGTAGCCATTGATTTAAACAGGAAGCGCACCCAGTCTTACCGTTCTGTCCTGAATTGCTAAAGTCTTCTTCTTTCGGCTGCTCCCATTAGGGGTCGCCACAGCGGATCATCTGTTTCCATTTCTTCCTGTCCTCTGCATCTTGTTCTGTCACACCAACCACCTGCATGTCCTCTCTCACCACATCCATAAACCTTATCTTAGGCTTTCCTCTTTTCCTGTTACCTGGCAGTTTCATCCTTAGAATCTTTTTCCCAATATGCTCTGCATCCCTCTTCAGCACATGTCCAAACCAACATAATCTTGCCTCTCTGGATTTGTCTCCAAACCTTCCAACCTGGGCTGACCCTCTAATATACTTAATCCTAATCCTGTCTACCCTTGTCACACCCAGTGCAAATCTTAACATCTTTAACTCTGCCACATCCAGCTCTGACTCCTGCCTTTTTGTCAATGCCACTGTCTCCAACCCATATAACATAGCTGGCCTCACTACCCTCTTGTAGACCTTCCCTTTCACACTTACTAGTACTCGTCTGTCACAAATCAATCCTGACACTCTTCTCCACCCACTCCATCCTGCCTGTACTCTCTTCTTCACCTCTCTTCCACACTCACCATTACTCTGAACTGTTGATCCCAAGTATTTAAACTCATCCACCTTTGTCACCTCTACTCCCTGCATCCTCACCATTCCTCTATCCTCCCCCTCATTCATACACATATATACTATCTTAGTCCTGCTGACCTTCATTCCTCTTCTCTCTAGAGCATATCTCCACCTCTCCAGGGTCTCCTCCACCTGTTCCATATTCTCACTACAGATCACAATGTCATCTGCAAACATCATTGTCCACGGGGACTCCTGTCTGATCTCGTCTGTCAACTTGTCCATCACCATTGCAAATAAGAAAGGGCTCAGAGCTGATCCTTGATGTAATCCCACCTCCACCTTAAATGCATCTGTCACTCCCACCGCAGACATCACCACTGTCACACTACCCTCGTACATATCCTGTACCACTCTTACATAATTCTCTGACACTCCCGACTTCCTCATACAATACCACAACTCCTCTCTAGGCAAACTGTTATATGCTTTCTCTAAGTCCACAAAGACACAATGCAACTCCTTCTGACCTTCTCTGTACTTCTCCATCAACACTGTGAGAGCAAACATCGCATCTGTAGTGCTCTTTCCTGGCATGAAACGATACTGCTGATCACTAATCATCACCTCCCTTCTTAACCTAGCTTCCACTACTCTTTCCCATAACTTCTTGCTGTGAATGATCAATTTAATCCCTCTGTAGTTACTACAGCTCTGCACATCACCCTTATTCTTAAAAATCAGTACCAAAACCCTTTTTCTCCATTCCTCAGGCATCCTCTCACTTTCCAAGATTTCATTAAACAATCTAGTTAAAAAAGTACAGTTGTGTACCTACCATAAATGTAGATGTTCGAGTGTATTCACTGTTGCAGTCTTTACACTTGGGTTATCCTGCTGGCAGGCTACCCGCAGTCGGCCTGAATTCCAAAGTCTAGGTCCGGCATCGATTGCTGTCGCCTCTTCCCTGACGTCAGTGCACCAGGGGTATAAAAGATGCAACCGACGCCATTTTCTTCAGTTTTTCTTGCCCCAGATGTCAGGTGCCCCCAAATAGGTAGGCTAAATATTATGCCAATAAGTATGCATGCACTAAAATAAACATTTCCTTCATCTACAAGCAAATACACCACATAGGTTGTATAGGATAGAGAAGTACAGAAAATTCCCATCAAGAAAAGGGGGATGGTGGGTGGGTAACCTGGACTGCAACAGTGAATACACTCGAACATCTACATTTATGGTAGGTACACAAGTGTACTATGTCCATCGTGTTTCACTGTTGCAGTCTTTACACTTGGGTTGAATCCCAATGCTGAGGTTGGGTGGCTGGGTCTAAATAGGATTAGGAGAGGCTATAAGGCCCTGCAGAACTGCAGTGGCAAAGCCTCCTCTGGATTTAGAGTAGAGAGGTAAGTGGTGGTGCTTGGTAAAAGTGTGCACTGAACTCCAGGTTGCAGCCTCTAAAATGTCTTTGGTTGGTACTCCTCTGAGGAAGGCTGCAGAAGTGGCTGCTGCTCTGGCTGAATGTGGCCTAATGCCCTTAGGCACTGATTTGCCATGTTGTGAATAGCAGAAACGAATGCAGTGGCCTATCCATTTTGAAATACTCTGCTTTGAGATAGCCTTTCCTTGTGATCCTGCAGCATATGCCACTAAGAGTTGCTCAGTCTTTCTGAAAGCTTTAGTTCTGTCCAAGTAGAAGCGTAGCTGTCTGTGTATGTCCAAAGAATGCAGGAGTCTCTCACCCTTATTCTGTGGGTTTGGATAAAAAGTAGGCAAATGAATGGTTTGGTTAAGGGCCACACTGGACATTACTTTAGGCATAAATGTCGGGTTCATCCTCAGAGAAACCCTATCTGGATGGAAAATGATAAAAGGTTCCACAGCCATGAGTGCCTGTAACTCTGAGACTCGTCTTGCAGAGGTTATTGCTAGGAGCAGAGCTGTTTTCCAAGATAAGAACTTTATTTCAGCTGTATTGGCTGGCTCAAAAGGCGGTAGTGTGAGTTTTTCCAAGACATAATTGAGGTCCCATGCAGGTATTGGTGCTCTCCTTGGGGGTCTTATGTTTTTGGCCCCTCTGAGGTACTGCCTTAGCAACGGATGTGAAAAAATAGGTGGTTCCGTATTGTAATGAGCTGAAATGGCAGAGGCATGGATTTTAATTGATGAAAAGGATAGGCCTTTGTCCAGCATCTCAGTTAGGTATTGTAAAATCTGAGAAATATTTGGTACAAACGTGTCAATTCCTTGTGCCTGGTTCCAAGCACAGAATATTTTCCATTTTTCTGCATAAGATTTTCTGGTACTGGGCCTCCTGACCTCCAAAATAACATCCATCACTGCTTTAGAGAGAGGTGTGTTCTGAATGGCTACATTATCCGCCATGCTGCCAGATTTAGTGTTCTGAGTTGGCTGTGCAGGATCTGATTGTTTTGTTGGGTCAGTAAGTGAGGAATTAGAGGCAATTTCCAGGCTGGGCCTTGAGACAAGCTCTTTAGGATTGGGTACCAGTGCTGGCGGGGCCAGTCTGGGGCAATCAGAATCATTTTTGGCTTTCCTTGTCTGACCTTTAGGAGTACCTTGAGGAGGAGAGGCAGAGGAGGAAAGGCATATACTGTTAGGGTTTTCCAGCTGAATGATAGAGCATCCACTTTCCATGCTTGCTTGTGATAAGTCCTTGTGCAGAATGTCTGTAGTTGGCAGTTGTGAGGGGAGGCAAATAGATCTATGTCTGGGCATCCCCATTTCTTTGCTATCATGCTGAAGACTTGTGGATCCAGTTTCCACTCGTGGGGATCCGTGAGATTTCTGCTTAGTTCGTCTGCCAGAGTATTTTTCTTTCCTGGCAGGAATTGTGCTTGCAGGTGTACTTGATAAGTCAATGCTGTGTCCCACATAGTCATGGCTTGTCGGCAGAGGGGGTAGGAATGTGTGCCTCCCTGCTTGTTTATGTACCACATGACTGTAGTATTGTCCGTCCTTATCAGTAGTTGTCCTGGATGAAGTAGATCCTTGAAAGCTGTCAGGGCATTTTGAACAGTTAGCATATCTTTTTGATTGATACGAAGATGCATTTGGCTTGTGGGCCATGAGCCCTGAATACATTTTCCTGCCATGTGGGCCCACCAGGCATAATCTGACGCATCTGTTGTTATTGACTGCCTGGCTGTGGGCAGGGTGAATGGCTGTCCCTTGTTGTGGTGACAGGCCTGTGCCCACCATCGAAACTCCTGTTGCAGGCAAGGAATGAGGGTAATTAATGTTTCCAGACTGTGACAATGTTGAGTCCAAATACTTTTTAGATACCATTGTAGTCTCCTCATATGCAGTCTGGCATATGGAATTAGCAGAATGCAGGATGCCATGAAGCCCAAGGCCTGCAGAATTTTTCTTGCAGATAACTGGGCCTTTGTTGCCAACATTTGGTAGTAAGAAGTCAGTTGCCTTTGTTTGTCTGGCGTGAGATAAGCCATCTGGGCAGTTTTATTTAAGCTTGCACCCAGGAATATAATCTCTTGAGAGGGTACTAGTTTTGATTTCTTTTCGTTTACTGTGTACCCTAGGCAAATTAATAATCTTTTTACAAACGCCAGATGCTTTAGTAGGATGTCCTTGTTTTCTGCTTGAATAAGGCAGTCGTCCAAGTAAGGATATATTTGAATTCCTCTTTGTCTGCAAAATGCAATTACTGGTGCCAGACATTTTGTGAAGACCCTGGGCGCAGTAGATAAGCCAAAGGGCAGTGCAGAGAATTGGTAGTGCATTGAGCCAGCTATGAATCTGAGGTATCTTCTGCAAGATTGTCTGATTGGGATATGCAGGTATGCCTCTTTTAGCTCCAAAGTTACAAGCCAAGCCTTCTTGCCCAGCATGGGCAGAAGCTGCTGCAGAGTCAACATTTTGAATTTCGGGACGTCCAGAAAAGTATTTAGAATAGACAGATCCAATATTGGTCTCCAGGCTTTGTCCTTTCTGGGTACCAAGAAAAGTCTTGAGTAAAATCCTTGTCCCTGCTCTTACTGTGGTACTTGCTGAATGGCCCTCATGTCCATGAGGGATGAAACTTGTTTTTGTGCCTCTGCCCATTGATTGTGTGGCAGGTCTGGCATACCCTTTGCCCTTGGCAGGGTGTGAAAGTGGAGCCTGTAGCCCTGGGACACTATATTCAAGACCCATTTGTCCTGGGTGATCATGTGCCAATTTTGAGAAAAAAGTGCTAGTTTTCCCCCTAAGGGGGCTGCCAAAAGATAAGTGATTGGTGCTGGCAGAGGAAAGTAATTGGGACTGTTTCCTGTATGGCTGTGATTTGTCTTCTCCGCTTTTGGAGGTAGAAGCTTCGCACTCTTTAGGCCTGTATGAGCCATGGGGCTGGGATCTGCCTCTGGGGCGTCTGTATCTGTCTCTTTATGGCCTGTCTGACACTGGAAAGGACCAATTCTTTGTAGGCCAGTTCCTGCTAAATCTGGGTGGCTGTACCTGTAAGAAATCCTTTACTGTTTGCATAGATTTCGCTTTGTCCTCCATTTTCTTCAACACCTCCTCTGCTTTAACACCAAATAAAGTATGATGCTGTAATGGAGCATCTAATAATTTTGCTTTAACATGATCAGGCAGATTCTGTTCCTTTAACCAAGCATGCCTCCTAATGACAGAACCCGTAACTGCAGCCTTGCAGGAGGCCTCCAGAGAATCAAAACCACATTGCAATGTATGCTTTCCCACTTGTTCAGTCGCATGCAATAAATCCTGCATTTCCTTATTTTCTGCACAATCAGAATTTGACAACATTTTCTGTTTTAGCAGTGACATTAAGTATTGCTGATATTTAAGCATATGAAATTGACAATTTAAAGCCCTCACAGCCAAAGTAGCAGAAGTGTAAACCTTTTTTCCCCATCTGTCTAGCACCCTTGAATCCCTATCAGAGGGGATACGTTTTTTTGCCGAAGCCTTGACCCCTTTGGGACCCTGAGAAATAGTTTCTGGGTCAGCAGCAGGGTTTTTATAAAGAAATTTATGTGAATCTGAAACCCTGTAGTATCTGTTTGGTTTAACAGGGGCAGGGGTTAAAGAGTCAGGAGAAAGGCCGGACTCTGAAAATACATCTACAATGTCTAACACAGGAGTAATAGCCAGTGGCCTGTGTTGAGGTAATAAAAGAAAATCTCTAAGCCTTTTCTTAGATTCTGAGTAGTCTTGGCTCTCCCAGTGGAAGTGCTCCCTCATGGTATGCAGGGTTTTCCCAGAAGAATAATCCTCAGGTGGAGAGGCTGAAGGGATAGATTCTTCAGCATCAGAATCCTCATAAGGAGGAAGAGAGTATTCCTGTTCAGAAGAGGAGTCAGAGGAAATGGAAACCTGATCTGAAGATTCATATTCTGTCTCTTGCCTAGGCCTCTTGTCAGGAGGGGGATGGGAACCCCTGATCAAGGTAATTAGGTCTTCGGCCATTTTGAGCATCTGTTTTTTAGGCATGGAAGTCTGTCCAGCAGAATGCTGTACTTGTTTCTTTGTCTTTAGAACTGCTTTAGTTTTTGCTTTGGAAGCTGAAGTAGGCTTTACATATAACTGTGTAGGTCTGAAAACACCCTCAGAAGCCAATGCCTGCCCAGCGGCTCCAGACCCATCTGAGGGAATAGTTTCCGAGTGTCCAATACCTTGAGTATCCAGAGGCCTAGCTGGCTCCACGTGGGAGTCGTCAGCGGCCTGTGGCTCTGAGGTAGTGGACGTCAGGGGCTGTGAAAGCACCTCACTGAGAACCGGCGAACCGGCGACTGGCCTAGAAGAGGCTTTGTCATCAGTTTTGGACCTCGGATGCCTGTCCTTTTCTTTGTCTTTGTGCTTTTTATGAACTCCGGTCGTCGTTTTTTCCAACGGCATTATATAGTTGAACCTTCGGCCAAAATAATGTAAAGCAAAATCGAACCGACGCTTAATAGTGCGTTGGTTGAATCTAGCACAAAACTGACAACTAGCAACGTTGTGGTCAGGGCCTAGGCAAGGAATACAATAAGAATGAAAATCCTTATGAGGTATTTGCTTCCCACAAGAAATAAAATTGTTAACTTTTACTGACATCGGTCTAGAGCAAGAAAAAGTTTCCCCAACAGGGTACTTAGCTTTATTGAAGACTTCGGATCTGAAATTCAAATTCGAAAATCTCAGGAGTCGGCCGACTGGCACTTGCGAACTGCTTTTGCTTCGGGCGCCGCATGGTGCACTGATGTCAGGGAAGAGGTGACAGTAACCGACGCCGGACCTAGACTTTGGAATTCAGGCCGACTGCTGGTAGCCTGTCAGCAGGATAACCCAAGTGTAATGACTGCAACAGTGAAACACGATGAACATCTCCACTGCCATTTCACCTAAACACCACCATGCAGGTATGTCATCTGAACCAACAGCCTTTCCATTCTTCATTCTCTTCATAGCTATCCTTACTTCATCCTTGCTAATCCACTGCACTTCATGATTCACTATACCCACATCATCCAACCTTCTCTCCCTCTCATTCACTTCATTCATCAGCCCCTCAAAGTACTCTTTCCATCTAATCAACACACTCTCCTCATTTGTGAGTACGTTTCCCTCATTATCCTTTATCACCCTTACCTGCTGCACATCTTTACTAGCTCGGTCCCTCTGTCTAGCCAATCGGTACAGGTCCTTTTCTCCCTCCTTAATGTCCAACCTTTCATACGCCTTATCCTCAGCCTTTGCCACCTCTCTCTTTGCCATGCACCTCATCTCCTTATACTCTTGTCTACTTTTTTCATCTCTCTGACAGTCCCACTTCTTCTTCGCCAACCTTTTTCTCTGTATACTCTCCTGTACCTCTTCATTCCACCACCAGGTCTCCTTGTCCTCCTTCCTCTTTCCAGATGTCACATCAAGCACCTTTCTAGCCATCTCCCCTTACTAGCTCTGCTGTAGTTACCCAGCTATTCAGTAACTCTTCACTGCCACCCAGTGCCTGTCTTATCACTTCCCTGAACTCCACCTCACAATTACCCTTTTTCAATTTCCACCATTTGATCCTTGCTGCTGTCCTCACACTCGTCCTCCTCTTCTTGATCACCAAGGTCATCCTACAAACCACTATCCTATGCTGCCTAACTACACTTTCCCCTGCCACCACTTTACAGTCTCCAATCTCCTTCAGACTGGCCCTTCTATGTAAGATATAATCCACCTGTGTGCATCTTCCTCCACTCTTGTATGTCACCCTATGCTTCTCCCTCTTGTTAAAATACGTATTCACCACAACCATGTCCATCCTTTTCACAAAATCCACTACCATCTGACCTTCTGCATTCCTTTGCTTAACACCATACCTACCCATCACTTCCTCATCCCCTCTGTTCCCTTCACCAACATGCCCATTGAAATCTACTCCAACCACCAGTCTCTCACCCTTAGGTACAGTCATCACCACTTCATCCAATTCACTCCAAACTTTTTCTTTCTCATCCATTGCACACCCAACTTGTGGAGCATATGCACTAACAACATTCATCATTACACCATCAATTTCCAGCTTCATAAACATCACTATCCGATACTCCTTTCACCTTCAAAACACTCTTAGCATACTGTTCCTTCAGGATAACCCCTACACCATTTCTCCTGCCATCCACACCATGATAAAACAATTTTAACTTGCCTCCAATACACCTAGCCTTGCTCCCCCTCCATCTGGTCTCTTGCACACACAATATACCAACCTTCCTTCTGTCCATCATATCAGCTAGCTCTCTCCCTATACCAGTCATACTGCCAACATTCAACGTTCCGACCCTCACTTTCACAGTCCTAGCCTTTTCCTGCCTTCAGGCATTCCTTCCCCCTCTTCTTCTCCTTTGGCCAACAGTAGTCCAATTTCTGCCAGCACCCTGTTGGCCAACAGTACTGGTGGCAGTCATTGTTAACCTGGACCTTGACCGATCCGGTATGTATATCTGTACTGTTGTCCACATGTATGATTAGGCAAGAATGTTATGCTGGATGCCATTCCTGAAGCAACCCTCCCTATTTATCCGGGCTTGGGACTGGCACAAAAAAATGCACATAGTATTTTCCTTAAATGAAAATTTGTTATTGAGTGCTCAGTCGGACTAACCTGCTCAACAGGCGTAAAATATATAAATAAAAAATACTCCTAGTTCTAGATCGTTCATATGACTAATCTCTGCTGTAAACTCATTGTCTAATTTATCTACATACTCAATCCTTGTAGGATCGAATAGCACCAGTTCCAAAGAGGGATAAAGCCCTGACTGTAGCCCTGATGACCCAGGTTTGAATAGCAGCTTGTTTGACTCACATAGCCAGTAGAGGAGGATGAGTATGCCCACAAAAAATGCACCAGTCCAATTGGAGAAGGGGTTTGGATACAAAATTTGCAGCCTGGGGGCAGATGTTTGGCTCACCAGGCTACTAATGGGCTGTAGCCAACATAGCAGGCATGCTGGCAGGAACAAACCCTTATGTGGGGAAGGCATTATATGCCATTAGGTGACATGAGTTGTGATGCCCTAACACTGGCCCAGTAATCAAGGAGCCTCAATCCTCAACACTGGCAACAGTGGGGAATGTACACACTGGGATGATGACAAGTATACACACAGTAAAGTGCAATTTCCCTTAAGGGCACACAGAAATCACAGTCAGTCTGGGGCTGGTTTCTCCCTCTTTCTCCAGATCCCCAATAAGACTCCCCAGTGGCGCAGCTACAGAGTTGAAATCTCAGCTGAGTGGGCAAGCTAAGACCTCCAGCTCCCTCTCTGTCTAACCAGTGCTTCGTGTCCCTGCCCCAGTAGCTCACACACACACACACACACACACACACACACACACACACACACACACACACACATTGAGATTTGATTTATATATACACACACACATACACACACACACACACACACACACACACACACACCTGGGGAAGGCAGGCACAGGTTTACTAGTTATGCCCTCTTCCTCCCAGACTATAAGGTAGTTCCAGCTGCCACCAGTCACTACTTCTCAGTTACTTAAGACCCTTAACAAAGGGTATCCAATCCTACTGTGTAATGTTACTATTAATCCAAATGGTAGTCTGACCAAGAGCAAGGTTATTTAGGAGTGGCCTATACAGTGTCACTAAATACATATGCAAGTACTCTCAGAGCTTAAATATGTCTCACAAATATCAGCCACAACAATAGGTTTAAATATATTTAATAATAAATGATAAAAGAACAAGACAATACTCAGTAAACAAACACAATTACTTCAGAGTTCAAAATCACAGGAAATATTTAAAACAACATTGCAGGACAGTCTCAAATAAATAAAGAAAACATCTAAGCTATACTTCACTATATTCCTAACTCTATCTAAGAGAAATTATTGTACCATAGACTTACTTACAGCAAGGCAAGTGCAGATGGTGGTGATGAGTAGATGTTTCCAGGTCAAAGACAAAATACAAAATGCCCAGTCTCTCTCTGACAGAGTTCTTAAATTAATATCAAATATTACTGCTGGGTTAGCTTGGATGACATAACTTTTTGTCACCTGACTTCAGTTCCCAGGCTAAGCCCTCTTTTGTCAGAAACAATACATATCTCTCAGATGTTTGAAGACCCAGGAAGTCATAAAACAATAAAACACTCATCTCAAACCTAGTAATTACTTCTCTTCCAAGACAATGCAAAAAACTTCTAGCTCTAGACATTGTGTCTCCTGTTGCACTGAAATGGAGAGATAACATCTCTTGTTTATGGCCCAGATGTAAAGTAACTTAATCTCACTTCTTCTTACGTTTTGCAGGCTTATCTTCTATGTTCCAGCAGGGTACACTGTGGATACATCTTAGCTCAGTACATAACATACAGTTCTGTATAAACCATATCAATATTTACAAATGACACAGAATCCCTTACAAAATTTGAGATAGCTGGGCTGGCAGCGTGACATGAGTAACTTGCTACCTCCAGCAATGAGTATAGTTATGGCTATCATAAATATCTATAATGCCGGTGAAGATACCAGTAACCCTCATGACTGCTTTAACAATGTCCCTGTCAACTGAATGCCTTTTTCTTTTCTGCTTATGGAAGATTCACCACCATGGAGGAATAAATGGGCTCAAATCTTACTTGGGGAAAGCTAGATGGTCAACAAGCACTGGAGTAAAAAACTTCTATAAAATTCCTCATATGACAAAAAAAAGTCATTACTTTACATTTATTAATGCTAAATCTCAGGTCAAGCTGTTTTGCCCTTAAATTAATTCTATTAGGTTATATCATTTAAATCCCAAAGAAATATAAAGAACATACCTAGTTTGCAATCATCCACATTCTTAGAAATTGAACATTTGGGTAATGTTGGAAAGAAAGAAAACACCAAATTAAATAAGACTGGACCAAAGAATAGCCTTTGAGAAATGCACACATTCACCAATGTCCAGTAGATCATTCCTCCGAAGGCCAGCACTTCCTGTTTCCTCCCTTGCAACCAGGAGGTTATTCATTTAATTATATAAAAATTAGCTTCACATATTTTTAATATGCCAGTAATACCCAGATAAAGGAGAGCATCACAAGCCATAGTCAGCTTTGAATAGACAGTACTAACCAATAAAGCATTATCAAGTGCAACATTGACTGTTTAATAGAAGTCAGACAAACTTGTGAAGGTTGATCTACTCTCCACAAACCTGTCTTGAATAATATCCAGCAGTTTGATGCACATTTTTTCACTCCTCATCACACATGGCTCAAAGCACTTGCTACAACTGACGTAAGGCTCGTATGTCTGTAATGCTGAACCTGACCATAACTCCCTGCCCACCCCCCACCACCCCATGAACTGGAACAACATCTGATACTTTCCAGTCATCTTGATCTTCCTCATACAGAAGTAATGTGTTACAAACAGTTCAAGCGGTGGTTGCATCAGTACATCCCTAGCCCTATGCATTACCTAACTTGACAAATTGTAAGACCCATATCGGACACATACTTAACTTTATTCAAAGCATGCTTAACCATATATTTAATAATAGCTGGGCATTTGAAGTTAACCTAAAATGGTTGCAAACAAGTGGTAAAAAATGTGGTTTATGGAGTTAGATGCAAAATATTCACTAAAATATTTATTCCATATCCAATGATTTTTCTACCCCTGTATTTTTATTACATGTTGACCTATTGACCTATTCAATTATCATTCTTCAGCTGGCAAATCATATACTTATAAAGCACTGTTTATTAATAGATGTTGTAGCCAAAATATATTCAAATTTAAATTTATTACACTGAATAATCCTTCTGATTATCCTGGATATGTTACTTAACCTCCTCTTATTAGTACTAGCAGAAAATTCCCTACATGTTTTAAAATACACTTAGAAACTCAAGTTTATTAGTCTATCAAGGTGGGAGCTTTTGGTCTGTCTTCTTGTCATTTTTGGTCTTAATACAACTACCAGTCAATCAAAGCAGAGCTTCCTAAACCAAGGTTATGCATAAATGGTCTCAACTGAAAACAAATCACTTCATAAAACAAAACATAAATGAAGTGTTTCCACATCATGCTAACAAAAAGTGTAAGGCATAAGAGACTTTTATTGTGGTTTGTGGTCTGTATAGATTGTGAAGGTGCCAACAAGCATGCTCAGCATTTTTTCTTCCTGATGATCTGATATTTCATTTATTTATTTTAAGTTCAGTGGATGTAAGTTTCAAATCTGTGGCAAGGCCTAGCTCTCAGTGATATGAAGGAAGCCTGACTAATTTAGATAACCAGTATTTGTCCTTTAAATGTGAGATCTTATCTACATCTAAAAAACCTTAAACCTCTTTTATGAAAGGTGGACACTGGGGTAAAACATATTTTACAGGCATACATAGCACATATTCATAATTACTAAGCTGGTAATATTAGATGAAGAAAGGACATGAGACCAGAAACCTTCTGCTTCCTTACTACATTACTACTACATACATGTGAAACAAGCAAAACACCACTAAGGATGACCATATAGTTACACAAATGAAAACTGAATATTTCTGAATAACAGCATCGCATTTGTGACTCCTAAATTTTGCAGTGATATTAATCCACAAGTAAACAAAGGGTGTATAGCTTGGGAATGACATTTCCATATACCAAACTTGGTAACCTTCAGTAACCTGACAGTTGAGATGCTGCAGAAATCACATGACAAGCACTTCAGCAAAATCTTATAACCACATTGCTTGGCAGGTGTGTGTCTCAAAATCAAATTCAAAATTATGTAATTTCTGTAGTGGAGAGGATAACAGGAACAAAACCCTCAATTATGTTTTGCATGCACTAAACTAAACATATAAATAAACAACAGTTAAATATTAGTTGAGCTTTTAAACTGACTGCATTGCAGACATGCAATTAAATCATGCAATCCTGTTCCTGCACAACACAAGTACAGCAAAATGCATTCTAAACACACACAGCTGAGGCAAAAGCAATCTGATTCAGAACTACTTAGCATTCTTAATTAATGTAAACTATTTTGTCAAGGTCAGGAAAATAATATCTGTTGATCCCCGTAATTGCAATAGTTCTATTATGACAGAACAAATTAAACCTGATGATGAATCATCATACACCAATGCAAATAATAAACTAAATACACAAGTATACAGATTTACAGACTGTTTATCTAATGTTTCTCCCATGACCTTTTTACAGATGCTGGTGAGCACAGCAGTGCCTTTTCAATGGATTCATTTTCTTACGCCCAATTTATAAACTGCATTTAATATGTATTAAGAGACTGGGAGTCTCTGAGTTCCATTCAAGAATGCTGTACTTGTAAATGGCCTGGTCAGACATCATGGCCTGCTCCAAACCTTAGAACTTCACATTAAAATTCTTGAGATGAATGAAAATTGCAAAATTAAAATACATACACAGACACACACACACACACACACACACACACACACACACACACACACACACACACACATAGAGAATTTAACACAAAGGTGTTTCTGTAAAATTGTAAAGGGACATAGACCTTTTAATAAATTACTATTGAGTTCTGCAACAGTGGACCCTGTACTTTAGCACCAGTATTACTTTAAAAGCAAAACTGCTACTCATGTATGCTTTTTTAATTGATCTTTGTGAATATAAACTACCTCCAGTTAGATCCATGCCAGTATAGTGGGCAAACAAGTTAGCTTATCTACAGAACACTAAATGCTGTTAATTACTTACTTCACTGTAGGATCTTGTCCCCAAATTCCTGCAATACCAAACCAAAAAGTGAAAAAGTCACACAGACAAACCAATTAGTAAAAACTACAAGAAAAAAACATTGCCAAGCTAGAGTCACTGTGTAAAACCTTAAACTTGCAGTAATAGAGGCTCATGGGATATATGCACATGACCCCTTAGGGACATCAAGTGTTTCAGCTATATGGCTTCAGAATGTCCATGACTTTTGACTTTTTCAGACTGAGACATGCATGTCCACAGCTACTGAGGTTTGACTTTATTGGCCTGAATGTATCCATAAAGACATAAAAGAAAAAGTAAAATGTCATAAACATGGGGATCTGTTACAGGAGGTTTAATGTATCACACAGTGAAAAGACTAGCTTGGCTAGGTTTTTCTTGTAGTTTTTATAAATTCCTGCAATGCAACAGATTAGGAATCCAGCATCCATTCAGCTCAGTTACATTACTGGACTGACTTTACCATACATTATCTGCCTAGATTCTCTCCAGTTCTGCCAGGAATAGTGTGTAGATTAAGCTTTCCTTCCTCCCTGCATGTAACTTGTCCTGTGCTCTTCAGAAGCTTAATTCCTGCAACTTCCACTTAAATATTGGATAGAACAAGTCATTTAACTGCATCAGTGCTTCAAATCACACATGAAGTCACTCTTGTATTGTTTGTAATAATAATGAAAAAAAAAACTTTTATCTCTGTAATTGTGCACATGCAAACAGGCACAGGCAACAAGAAAAGCTATATGAATAAGTTAAGTCTTTTGGCTTTTCCCGGTTAGGGGTCACTACAGCGGAACTCCAGTCCGCTAATGATCGACAGTGGATTTTTATGGCGCCGAGTTGCCAGCCCGACGCAACCTTCAAAGAAGGCACACCCACCATGCATGCACCTACCTGCATATCTTTAGACGTCACTATATGAATAAGTTACTCTTTTTAAATAGCTGAAGTTGAAGCAAAGGCATGATGTGGCCAAGACAGACTTTACAAAAGGATGCTTTGGATGTTTTTTAAAGAAAACTAAACTGCTCTAGATCCATCAAATGGCACAAATTTATTAACCACTCATTTCAAAGAAAGGGGTGGGTAATGAATTTTCACTCCAGCTGACCAGATGCTATGGCTCTTTTGACATATAGGACCTCACTGTTCTTGTCCAGTGTTAATAATATATCAGTAACCTTCATATGTCAGGCTGTGTCTGTGCATTATTTCTATCATGATCAAAACAAGCTCCACCTGCTAAATCTAATGCCACATCTACTTTAAGCCACAAGGCACTAAATGACTGATGTGATATTTCCTGTTATAAGCATGCATCTGTCATGCATTTGTTAATGTATACCTATATTGTACCAAATGTGATTTTGTTTATTATGGTTACATTAACTGTGTTATACTGGACAAATGATTCCACATGAAGATACTCTGGAGCCTTCAGTAGGAAACCAGTATAAAAGATCACTGAGTTGCACAGCAAGGGAAGGAGCAGAATACAGTGACAATTCTCACTCAGTCAGTGCTGTAGAGTGATGGGCCAGTGAGTTCTGATATGAAAGAGCAATGGATGACACAGGATACAACTGAAGTTAATATGTCAATGGAGGATGTTCTGGAACTTTCTGTAGAATGCCTGCAAGAAATGGAGAAAAAAGACTGTGCCCTCGGTTTAGATGAAAAATATATAAGGGAAGAGTTGCTTGATTTAATAGAAATGGATAGACTTATTAAGATCAATAAAAAATATAGATTACAGAAAGTCAATAAGACCCATAATGTTAGAAGTCTGATAAAACGAACACAGTACTCAAGACTATTAATATAAATTCATGTGATATAACAGAAGTAAATAGGCTATATTACTGTCCAGCTAAATTAATAACAGATAAAGTCTTACCACAAAAATACAGGGCAATAAGAGAAATGAAAGGAAGAAATCAAATGCCATTATGGAAATATTAAGAAGAGAAAATTATAAAGCAATTAAGACAAGAAGTGTCACTGTTAGCAGAGTATAGATGAGGGAGCAGATAAGCAAAAAATACTTAGAAAGATACATGTGATAAAAGCAACACATAGTATTAGAACAGACCAGGATCTATCATATACCATTGCAAATAATAAACTAAAGATATCAGCACATGCAGAATAAATTTAGAAGATATGCAGATAACTATATAGGAAAAGTGCAAAATAAGCAATGCAAGTCAAATTCCAGTCCCCACCTACAAGTAATAGTCCCTGCTGAAAGCTGATTAGGTCTCCCAAATTTGTTAAAGCTCCATAATAGCAGTTTTAGGTAGAATATAAATACATGCCAGTATAATCCTCCTCCCTTGCTAGTAGCTCCTTATTACCACAAAACTACCATATCATTTTTTCCTCTCTACTATCACTATTGGAGATCCTGTAGCAATTAGTATAAGTACTCCTCTTTCCCTTTGTCCCTGATTCTCTGCTGAATATCCATCCTGATATCCTTTCTTTATCAAACTGACATGTTCATTTATTTCCAAATGTGCCTCCTGTAGCATCACTATTTTCACTCTGGATTTCTTAATATAATTCAATAATCTTTCTCTTTTGTCTATACTTGTGAGACCATTCACATTCCAAGATAATATGGAAACTGCCGCCATTATAAGATGTTATTATTCTCATGTATTATATGTGACAGCTTTTTAGATGTCTAGTTCCAGCTTTCTGATACATGCACGCACTAATGTTTGGCAGGTTGATCTTTTTATAGAGTCGTTTCTTGTCCTCTCCATTTAAATCTATGTCACATTTTACAAAAGTTTTTGTTTTAATGAAAACCCTCAAAAACACACCCTAGAACACCCCAATAACCTATTAACTTAATACAAACACACAAAACTATGTACATTTTCAAATAATGAATTTTAACTTTCCTAAGATAAACAGTTGTTCCATTTGGCAACTGCGTACACAGTTAGTTAAGGTTATCCATGCTAAGACCATGACAACTGTATTTTAAACTTATTTTTTGTCTGTGTGTTATTAATTTAAATTAACAAGGATTTATTTGTCTATCCTGGCATGATCTAAGTTTTGGAACTTTTCTCCCACGGTCTCTACTAAAAAAGTTTTTTTTTTTAAGTTTGGACAATCCAAGTTAACAAACCAAAATAAATGCATTTGAACAAAGTGATGTGTTACACCGAGAGGCATTTGATTGGAATTTGCATGTTTTTAAATAGCATGTGCATTTATTATCTATGTCAAATACAAAAATAAAATATGTTGTATATTTATTTAACTATGTAAACAAGAAGAGGAATGAGGATAAATATGTAAATTAACACTACAGAGAGATTTGTAAGCATTGTAATACAGCTGAAGATGTAAAGTATCTTCAAGGAGCTGCAATTGGTAAAGCACAGTGCACTGGGTATGATATGGTAATTTGCAGAAAGACATCACAGGTCAACAGTGATGTGCAATGTGCGCACATTCCTGTGTACAGAGGATAAAAGGTGGCTGTGATTTCATGGGTCATTCTTATTTTTTCAGAGACTGTTATGTGTGTCCCGTTACCTTAATGTGTGCCAGTGAGAAGGAGCAGCAGTTAATCAGAATGGGAAGAGGAAACATGAGCCCCCGGATTTACTAATCTTCCCTGTAAGACTAGATTAGTCTTACACGGAAGCGCCAGTGTAAGAGTATGATGGCAACCCACCATGCATATTAATGAGGGCATGTTGCCTCAACTGTAAAGCTTACACGGAGAGTGGGCGAGTGTAGGGGGCGTGTCGGACTGCCAAGCAGTCCAAAAATCCACGCCCCTGCAATGAAGAAATGCTGCAACTTCCAGTTACATGAGTGAGTCCGCTTACATGTGTACAATGTAACACTACACTCCCACATATGTTAAACAACTTACAAAATTAAAAATAAAAAGATTTTTTTTTTCTTCCGATATAGCTGCCCATAGTTGCGCGGGTTTGCCCATTGCTTAGCTACAGTTAGCAGCTTAGACACCAGAAGAGGATAATAAGAAAAATATATGCAAATTAAGCATATATATATAGCATGTAGTGGTTAGAACCTTCGCACAAAGAGGAGGCATTCCTGGTTCGAGTCCCAGTACTGCATGTTCCATTTTCTGTGGGAAATCTGTATACAAAAATATTTCCTGACATGAACGAATTTTATATATATATATATATATATATATATATATATATATATATATATAAAAGTGAAATGGTTATGCATTCTGAGGCATGAGTACCCTATTTTAAGCAATATAAAGCAGTGCTAAGCACATTTTACCAGTATTGAGCATATTTAAATACAATTGTGCATAGCTGTGCACAGCGCTAACCAGCGCAACCACAATGTCTTTGCGCATAGCTGCGTACTGTGCTAACTAGCGCAACGTCAGGCAACGTTGGGAAAGTCGGGCAAAGTTGAGCAAAGTCGGGTAAACACGCTCACACCTGCTTTACTGTTCCTTAACCAGTCAGGTCTGCCCAGCAGGAAAATAAAAAGCAGTGACAGGGCTCAAACTCAAGATACTGTGCACTATAGTCACAGTACTTAATCACTAAGCCATGACAGCATTTCACAAACATGCACTTTCAACAGACACATATCTATCAAAGGAATTTTAAACATTGCCAACATCAGCTAAGCAGGCGTGCCTACAGCTGAGTTTTTCCAAAACTGGCCAATCACAAATAAGTGTGGGAAATGAGGCATATTTAAGCTCCACAGGCAGGAGTACTTGCTATAACTGGTTGTAGCTTCCTTCTGCAGTCAGCATGGCTGGTGTTGGTGAAGGCACTCAATTTAGAGCGCAACGCTGGGGCATCCAGTAGTCCAAAATTATGGTTTGGCTCCTCGTCCACAAACATGAGGAAAGACTCCTGCGGGGCCAGTACCAGGGTACCCAAAATAAAACAGAGGCCTGGAACAGTCTTGCCCATGATCTCACCAGTGGCACTGATGTTCCTTGGACTGGTGAGCAGGTCAGGCACCATTATTCTGACCTGAAGCGACGTAGGGGGGATGAACTGGACCAGTGGATCCAGGAATCCCGTACGATGCCTAATGCCCCAGTACTGAGTAAGTAGTACTGAGTAAGTAGCCATTGTATTAAGTAGTTAAGAATTGCTATGCTTGTCTATACTATGGATAGATATGTCTCAGTATCACTGCATTTACTTCACAGCTGCAGGTGACCGGGCTATGAACCTGCAAGCCCATGAAGATAGGCTGCAAAGGCTGCATCATGAGGCAGGTTAGTAATTATTCTGCATGTATTGTTATATAAAATAAATGAGAGAGCCTTCAAAAAGTCTTATAACCCAATAAATAAAGGTGTAATAATCCTTTAATTCATGGAGTGCATCTGTGTCATTTTCTTTGATATGTTGTACTGTTGCATTCTACAAATAGTAGTGTTGTATTAAGCAGTGCCAACCCACACTTGGGTAGGCCCATATAACATGGATGAAGGGAGTGCCAGTAGCTTGTATGCATATGTACAGCCCTCAACTGTTGGTTCATGGCCAGCATGTACAGGTTAGTCTGGCACATGAGTAGATTGGTATTGTGTTCCCCAGAAATGTTAGTGTGCTGCCAGAAATGTAGGGAGCTGTTAACATATAATGATACTTTCACCTGAATATATCTAGATAATTATATGAAAGTAGAGCTGTCAGTGTACCATCTTAGCAGTAGTGTGTGTGAGCAACTCTCAGAATATGTTGCAGTAACATCTGCATCTTGGACAGTTTGTATGTAAGATACAGCTCATGTATATAATGATCTAGCAAAGTCCAATTGCACAATATAAGGACATTGGGTAGTGTAATAATACATGTAAGGGACATATAACTGCAGTTAATAGGAATGTAGTGAAAACAAGAAGGATATATAAGTTGTTAATTGAGCTATCTTTTTCCACCCTACTGTATGTGCATAAAAATACAATTCCACACCTCAATCGGTATGTCTAATCTCAAAACATTTGTTGGGACATATGTCCTTTTGGTTTATAAATATTTGCATTTATTGCTATGCATGTGCCCTGTTTAAATGCTGCAATATTGGTGGCCTGTTGCCATCAATTAAACCTGCATGCTGTTGTAATGTCCACTATTGTTCTAAATATGCATGTGCCATGCTTGCTTTTCAACTGTTGAAAATCTGGTGTGTTGGGTTAATGGGAATATTTCTGCATGCTGTTATAACTATTTGGCAGTGCTGTTGACTGTTACTAACCCATACTTTATTAAACTCTCCAAAACATAGTTCATATGGGAAGGCCGGTCCCAGCGGACCCACCTGTCCCACCTCAGCTGGCCATGGCACCTGGCGTCAGCAGATCCGGTGTCCAGCCTGGGACCTCCTCATCCACTGGCCCTGTGCCACCTTCAGGTGGAAGTGCTGCAGGGGATGGGGCTTGGCCCCCCCATGCAAGCGTGGGCGGAGAGGCACTTATCACCCTTCGTAGGGTCCAGGCTGTGGTGCATAGAGAGATTGAACGTTCTGTTGCAGAACCTCTATGCCAGCTTGAGGCCCGAGTGACGCAACTCATGGGTCAGCCTGCCCCTCCTACACAGCCCCAAGCACAGCCACCTTCTGGGCCGTGAAGGTACAGTGGTGACTGCCCATGGGTGGGGACCTCAGCCCACTGTTTCCATCTGGGGGCTCATGGGCTTGCGATTTCCAAACATCCCTCCCCGTCAAAGGTGTTCACCCACCACATGTGTCATATACCGCCCCTGTATGCATCTTGTTTATCTTGTCTGTTTACCTCCCCAACCTACCTCCCCAAATATACCTACTCCCCCTACCCCACATTCCACTCTCACCTGAAAAAAAAGGGCAATCTGCTCCCCAAAAAAAAAATTACGCCCCATACATAGCTGCTCATTTTGCACACATGTCCCCTGGACACATGAAATGTCATTTAATTGGCATTACAACATACTTTGTTGTCCTCACCCCTCTCTCAGGGGTTGAAGGGTTCATATCTACCTCCAAATTTATTGCATATGCACATCTGTTGAAGAAATGGGCAGCTATGGACCTTCCCTACACCCGTCCTGCACATCCCAAGCTATTTTCCATACTGTCTTTCCCTCTTTGTGCCCCTTTTTCACCACTTTCCTATCTCCCCATTTTTCTTTTCTTTCAAAGAAATTAGCACGGGGTGAGCGGGAGTAAGCACTATTAAGCAGTAGTTAGCAGGTTTGCGCGGGTTTGTGCTTGTTTGCGCTTGGCTAAGCAATGTGCAGCATTGCGCAAACCTGAGAAAACCCGCTTGCAACTGCTTAAAAGTGCCTTAGTCACTCTGTATGTGAGGGCCCTTGTTCTGCTCAGGAACAAAATAAAACACCTCTGTAAGTCTCGAACCCCTGACGTTGCACACACTACACAACATGAAGTACCACTAAGCCACAGTAGATATACATCAAGTTTGTGCTTAAATAATTATATCATGCATCAGAATGAGTGAATGTAAAGGAAAATTAGGAATACCATACCACACAACTTGTTCTGTGGATGTTGACCAACAGCTGTTGTGGGATTACATTACATGACTGTGATAAGAGAAGCAGCCATTCTAGCAGGAAGTAATGTTACACCATCACTTTACAACCCCACACAGTATCACAGCAGGACAAACACTGGCATATCTGTTTAGGGCAGAGGCCATACCTCTCAACTGTCCCTAATTTTCAGGGACGTCCCTGATTTTGACACAAATTTAGCTCTGTCCCTCTGAATCCCTCCTGAAACTACTGACTTTGGGCAGAAAGATGGTGAATTACACTTAATGAATAATGACAATAATTAAGAGTTAGACACTTCTTCTACTTCAGAAAAGGTGTATTAATTCATATGCTCTGATTCTCCTAATGTTTCAACTAAATGGCACTAATATTTTAAAGGTATCCCTGATTGTCCCTGACTTTTTTTTTTACCTTTCCTTGAATCTGTTCAAATACGTACCTGATTGGTTGAGAGGCCTGGCAGAGGCAGAAACACAGAGGCATATTAGCCTTTCTGCTGTTACACACTGTGCAAATAGCTTTGGAAGGAGTTTTGGAAGCATACCCTTATGTAGGAATACAACACTGAAATACAAATGGATGTAGCCATGTACTGGTAGCAACCAACTGTAAGAATGCCATTGCTCTATTGCTGAATAGACCTGTGTGGTGCACAGACAAAAATAACAGGCTATTCTCTGGCTATCATGTGGATAGGTCCACAGTTGGGAGTTACACAGACAGACTACATGCCTTGGATAAACTAACATGTACATAGCAACCCTGTAAGTCCAGCAAGATAAAATCCACACAATACTACGTACGCTGTCTGTACTTCTGCAACCCTACCCAAATGTAGAATATACCTGTGTGTGCAGGGTCTACCAAGGATGTAGGTAAACATACTCACAGTACTGAAATGTGTCCAGTTTTTCTGAGCAGCTTGTGCTAATGTCAACACTAAAAAAGCACAAACTGTTTAGAACTGAGTAAATGAATATTCACAGTATAGCAGTTCACAAACAATTCTTGTGCCAAAGGAATACATCTCTATAACTAGCTTTGTATGGCAGTTAATTGTAACAGTTGAAAAGAAAGTACATCTTTCCATGTATCTTGGGGTAGCATTTTGAGGGGTGAGTAGATTTCTACATTGACAAGTGGGTACTGGAAGCAGCAACATTAGGTCTAAGTACAAAATGTAAATCTCTGGCTACACCCCTGGCTTCTGATATAAGAAATATACCAACCTTCTGTCTTAAACAATGATGTCCACACCAAACAAGGATGATCTCCATCTTGGAAAGCTGAAAGGGACATGCCTACATGACTCAGCAATTTATAGCACTGGGTTGCTATGACAGTGATTACTGCAATTACTACACAGCAGGTTGCATGCAATTAGCAAATGGTGGGCACTAATTAGTGCAATTCCTACAAAAGCAGGCTGCAATCTCTGCCAACAAACTCAATCACTCTATTGCAGAGACTGACAGAGAGAAGACAGAGAGACAGAGAGAGAGAGAGAGAGAAAAGGAAAAAGAAATATTACCAAATTATACAAAGGAAAGGTATGTGACACATATGTATTTACTGGCATGTAGTAGATGTTATTGAAGAATAGTCTACATAATGTGAAACATTCATATGTGGCAGCAGTACTTCTTTATGCACAGATGTTCTGCTTAACTACTGCTACGGACAATACTGTGTGTACCTGTGGGCAGTGGGACATACCTGTGACGTGTAGCTCAGCATTAAATGTCAAAGATCTGATCCATGTTATCTGTGTTCTGTACAGTAGTATGGCCAATGGCTGTTGGGGGGATTAGCGCTGACATTATATAAACATGGGTATGACAGAACAACACATGCATGATAGTCATATTAAAGTGTAGCTTAGCACTGGCAACTGCTGTAGCCGTCTAGTATTCTTATCTAGCATCTGTTGTCATATATAACCCCCCTAATGTTAGTCTGTGTTCATATGTGACACCTGTTTGTGTTGCAGCAAGGCCCAACAGTTCAGCTTTGAGGTCCAGGGACTTACAACAGTGTGGACCATGTGTGTGTATGCCACACACATATGGAGAAATATATATGTGTCATATATATTCACATCTGTATATGTGCATAGAGCAGGGGACATATTGCAACTGTTTGCGAAGGGGGGAAATATATATGTTGGTGAAGGTTAGTATGCGCATATTTGTATGTAGGTTTTAGTGTGTGACAAACAAGACAGTATACAGTGCTGGTATATGACATGTGGTGGTTAAACACTGTGGGTGGTTTGTTCAGTTTGCAATGCTGAAGCCAGTAAGGCCTGCTAAAGCTACCTGGGCTGTGAACACCTTCAATGCATTTATCCCAAGACTGTGCGATTTTATTACATTACTGTACACCTTACATCTTTTGTATAATTGATATTCTCACTATGAAAGGTGAAATGCATATGTGCCTATATATATATGTATATGCAGACAAATGGATGTGTATATGTATATATATATATATATATATATATATATATATATATATATATTTATATATACTCATACACACACCTACATCTACTTGTTGCAATAGATTCTCTGTACTGTTGACTGACTGTGATGGTCAATATGTTTGTGAATACGTCAAAGATATGTATCTGTGGGATAGCTTAGTGGGAAACTGTTTATGTTATGGTATTATGGGTTCTTGTTTTGATCCTAGCAAAAGCTGTGTATTCTGTTGCTAGGCAGAACAAGTGCTATTACATACAGTGTGATTAAGTCCCTTGGTTTTAACTAGGGTGCGTCATTGGAGGCTAAAGCACTACATCTATGATTATTGATTGGTACTGATGTTGAATGCAAATTCTGTGTGTACTGTAGTACTAATTGAAGCTCTGGGCCCGTACAGCAAAGTATGGTGTATGTCCACATTGCTTGCATCCACTGTTTTGTGTAGTCCCTGTATTCATCACAGATTACATTTCTCAAGATTAAGGTTGTGTAAGTACTGACACACAGTACTGTATAGTACACACTGAAAGCTTATCTGGGTTGTCATACCTTTGTGTCCTGTAATTATGTCTGATGTGTGTGTGGGTATGTCTGTAACATGTCCTTTGACATATGTGTGGTAATACATATAACTGCGTATCTAGCAACATTCATAGTGTACCGCAGCAGTATGTGACCTATATTCCCAGTTGTGCACATATTTTGGCCACGGGTTTGGCATTAACAAGTTGTGTGGTATAATAGTAATACAGTTACTGGACCTTACACTGATTGTGATGGATGATATATTTCTTTACACATCAGCTTGATGTATATCTGCTGTGGCTAGGTGGTGCATCATGTTGCATACAGTGTGCCAGGTACTCTTGTATAGTCTTATATAGTGATTTTATTTTGTTGCTGTGTAAAACATGGTTCATTAGATAGAGAGTGAGCAAGACACTTTCAAGCAGTTGTGGAGTGAGCAGTGATAAGTGGCAGTTACTGTGTTTCACTCTCGGTTAGCTTATAGGTAGCTATATATGGCAGTTCAGTGATATCTGTACTGTATAATGCTAAATGTGCCATATGACTTTCTCAGACATATTTTTGTATTTATGTCTTCCAGGGATCATGGCTCAAAACAGGAACCCAAGTTACAGTAGTGCTGAAGATGATATCATCACTAGCAGTATGATTCAGCACTACCGTCTAATGTTTTCACGAACCAGCCAGGACCAGCAGGAGCGTACTGCAATGTGGCAAGATCTTGTCTGCAGGGTCAATGAGGTAGGCCTGCATAACCGCACATATGAGCAGGTACGCCACCACTGCAGTGATCTTCTCAGACATGTCCGTCAGCATGCCGCTGATGTGCGTAGAGAACAGCTTGCAACAGGGGGTGGTGATAATATCCATCCCCCCCTCACCAGAGTGGAGGAGCTGCTCATGAACCTGGTGGCACCTGCCCAATAACAACAGCAGCAGACATACATCATGATGGAGGTTGGAGCCACCCAGCAAGCACACATGGAGCATGCAGGTAAAATGGCATATCTGTAGACTACTGTTATCTGTATTGGTAGATCATGCATATGTGGGATGTGGAGTGTGTCGTTCAAAGATGTGGAGCCTGTTGTTGTGCAATACTGATCATTTGGAACATAATCTGTAGCCTTGTGAATGTAAACTGTTGTTGTACTGTAAGATTGCAAACACACAGTAGCATTGCCACAGTTGTGGCCACTGACAAACTGTCTCATCTCTATGTAGGTACCTCTGGGGTGACATCAAGGCAGTGGACAGATGCTGGTGAGTGTGTTCTACATTTATTATTGTAAATAAAAAGTGCATGTCATAGTTAAGGTGTAGGCCATGTACATATGTAACACAACTACCCATAATGCAAGAGCATGCACATCTCACTAATGTGATTAGCTGCCTCAAACACATGCAATACCCAGATCATCTCAAACAAATGTGGCTAGACTGTAGTGACCATTGGATAGGCACACTTGATACTCAAACATGCACATAACATACACATCTATGTCATACACAGAGCATTTTAACATGCTACACATAAAAGATTCACACACCCTCTGTAAAGACACACTCCAGTATCCAAAATCTCATCCACACATTACACATAATATACCTGAGGGGTAGAGGCCTATCCTGGGGCATTTAAACACTCTGCAACACATTACACATTCATGTCAGGGAATGCTCCTTATTGGCCTCCTTACAAACTCATGTAACAACTGGTTGTGAAATACTGAATTTAGCCAAGGTAGTACAGGTCTGGCACAGCATGATTTGTGCTGGTTTGTGAAATATTTGTAGCCTTGAGTGACCACCTGATGCTTCATGATGATGGCCTATGGTACTATACCCTATCCAGTTATTGTAACCACAGTACTACACATAGCTGTCATTGCTACACACCATAATGATGTGTGTGTGCACACATAAGCACCTCTAAACAGTATGCATACCAATCACCATTTGCACAACTGACACATATATGTTTTGTGATGCTATTGAGTGGCTAGGTCATATGACACATATTGGGTATGTGTAGTGTTTAAATATGCAGTTGTGTTTTAGCATGCCATGGCATGGATGAGACTGGCATGTCCACAATATGATCTACACTCACCATAAGTACCGTACATTGGGTATGTAGCCAAATGGTATTCCATCAATTATCCATGCACCACTGATGATGTTGTGTAAATACTCATCATGCATGTGCTAAAAATTTGTCCACAATTATTTGCTATAGACACAGAGGCTGTAATCAGCATTGGATACCTATCTGACACACAGATACACATTCAGCAATGGTATGTACTCCTGTGAGTTATGGTGCACAGTACATCACAGGGTTATGAATACCTGCACAGCAATGTTGTGTCCATGTATGCATTGTGTTCCAAGGGGAGGGCCATCATCTAATAACAAAACACATGCATCAAAGCCATGTATACTGTTAGTAATAAGGACTGACTACACTTGCACTGCATGCTGTTGAGCAACACATGTCCTGCATGCTGACATGTGTGATATGACTGTTTTGCTTGTGATACAGTACCCGACCATCACTTGCTATTGTGTATGTTCTGTGATTGCTGGTGTTGTGTGTGTCTGCTTTCAAGAGGAGTGTAGTTTTGTGTGTGTGCATGTGTGCATGTGCACATGTGCGCATGCGTGCATGTGTGCATGTGCGCATGTGTGCATGTGGTCTGAAGTCATATTCAGGTCTTAAAGTGCGTTTCCTGTTTTCCTCTCACAGGTGGCGAGGTGGGGCTGGTTCAGTACAGCAGGGAACCTGATGTCACTGAGACAGACAGTGATCATGAGGATAGGTGTGTTGAGGCACAGGCAGGTTTGTCAGGGTCTGTTGTTGGGCCACCAATTGACAGTACACAAGTCTCCACTCCATCCATGCACACAGTCATACTGCCTGTACATCCATCATCACCATTGCCCTTAGCTGAGGGACAGTGTAAGGTTGGCACTGGCCAGGACAGTGTGGTATCTATAGCACATGTATCAAGACACAGCAGCCATAGCCAGATGTCTGGAATGGTACCACATAGGCAGATGCTCAGGGGTTCTCGTCAGAGCACTGCTGGTCATCATGCCCCTGGCAGACATGCCACACTTCTTTCTACCACACGCATGTTCCAGGCTGTCATGGAGGCACAGACACAAATGGAGCGGTACACCAGACAGGGGCTAAGGGCACAGAGGGCTCATTACACCTCTGTAAATGACAGTATCCGTGACCTAGCAGGTGCCATACGTAACTACACTGAGGTCATTGGTAGACTTTGGGGTGAGACATTGGATGTCTTCCACAATGTCATGTCCATGTGTCAGAACAGTGCAGGATGGTTGAGATGTCGACATGGATGTATGCCAGCAACATCGCCAGCTGGAGGTCACCGTAGACGTCCAGCAAGTCACAGCCACTCTCGTAGTGCCTGTACCAGCCCCAGCAATGTTGGGGGGGCTGTCCATAGACCGTCCTAGTAGACCACGTGCACGTGGCTCTGGCCAGTCCCAACAGGGACCTGGATCCAGTGGACATTTGTCAACCTCTTCGGATAGTACCCAATCTGGATTAGTACATGATACTGTCTGTAACACCCCTGCCAGGCACAGGTTCCATATCCATGGCCAGAGATGGTGATCTGTAAAGCCTGCCAGGTACAGTCTGTAGCTGTCTCACAAATCCCCGTATATGGCAGCCACATGGTGGAACTGTGTGCATGCAGAAACACACACATAAACCAGAGACCTAGGGCAAACACATACCTGCACACATGACATCAACATTGGCCCATAACAGTACTCATGGCCCTCACACACACACACTCACACACATGTCGATTGTATGGCTCAGTGTAGACCTCTGGCAAACCAACAACCCACCCTGTGCATATGATGAAACCTGTGCCACCTCCTGTCATCTGTAACATTAATGCAGGAACAGGCTTACATGGTGCTGATGCACAGGGTGACTTTAATAAAGTATAGCAATGGTTGGATGTGTAGCATATTGTCAGCAGTAAAGTGTAATAATATCTTTGAAGGTGCAGCTGAACAAGCATGATGCATTAAAGCTGTAATTAGCAATGTTGTATTGTTTTCACCAGTGTTTATTCCAACTGTGTTTTGTTTACCCATGTGCCACTTGGCTGATGTGTGTAGTTGTGTCAGCATGCGTTATGCAGTGGACAGTAAGTGTGGGGTGTCTGCAACACAGGATTGCAGGTGTCCATTTATGAACATGGTGGAGGTGCACTGTCTGCATGTACATGCATATTGGACACATGGGCAGGGAGACATGCCCGTATTGGCCAGTGTTAACACTCCATAGTTTCTATTGGTGGCCAGTATGCATTGTACTACACACATTTTGGAACTTGAGTACGCATGTGTGTATGACACGGGTTGACACTGTGCTGTAGGTGATACTCTTGTTGCTATCTGTCATTGGTTTGCATTACTAAGGTTAACACTGTCCCAGCTGCATAATCCTTTAGTAATGCACACTGTTCACCTACAGGGTTGCATGGACCATGCTATCACAAACACAAGAAATTCTCACTTTAGTTTACAGTAAAAGTGCATTAGTCTCATGGACCCCTGCCATAAACTAAATATATAATAGAAGGTGTGAAGTTGTACTAAAAAAGAGTTACATACCAAGAAGGGATAACCTCTCTGGTCAGTATCATTGGGAAAATATAAGCCCTCATTAAACATACAAGGCAAGCTTCAAAATACAAAATGGCAAGGATTCCAAAGACAACACTAAAGCTTTCTTTAGTGTTGTTTATAATCTAGAGGGGAAATCTCAGATTGGGTCACAGTTAATGTAAATGGTCACAAAGTACACTTATCTGACTGACATTACCAATTTCTTGTCAGACAGTTTGAATGTGGATTTCACCACCCTGTCGTTTCACAAGGGCCACATTTCCAGACCTGAACAATGTAAAACCTGATGATTTACAGACACTCTAGTTAAAACATCTCTTTACCAAAGTCCAAACCACAGTGGTAATGGTACTGGACAGTGTCCCTGGCTGTGTCACACACAAGCTGACATATGAAGTCACCACTCACCTAAACACTCTGTCCAGATGCAGCCTCTATACAGGTTACATACTTGTGGAATGACGCATGGTAATGGTGTTCACAGTCCACAAGGGTTGAGCTACAACGTCTTCTTCTTCTTCTCCTTTCAGATGCTCCCATTAGGGGTTGCCACAGTAGATCATCTGTTTCCATTTCTTCCTGCCCTCTGCATCTTGTGCTGTCACACCATCCACCTGCATGTCCTCTCTCACCACAGCCATAAACCTCATCTTAGGCATTCCTCTTTTCCTGTTACCTGGCAGCTTCATCCTTAGCATCTATTTCACAATATACTCTTCATCCCTCCTCAGCACATGTACAAACCAACGTAATCCTGCCTATCTAGCTTGGTCTACTAACCTTCAAACCTGGGCTGACCCCCTAATATAGTTATTCCTAATCCTGTCCACCCTCATCACACCAAGTGCAAATGTTAACATAAATTGATTAAGGGTAGAACTACAACAGACCCTGGAAACTCTCACCCTATAAGCCAGACAAATGTTATCTGGAAGGCTATGGAGCACAGTATTATGTAACTCATTAACAGAGGCATTATGAACCTGCAAACACTGCACCATACCCACTTAGGTTCTCTAAAGGCCAGATCACAGCTCCTACACCTAGTAGACTTCAAACCAGTTAACAAGGCTATAGGTGAGGGAGGGGTGGTCCACAAAGCCAAGCTATAGTTCACCAGCAATTCATACCCATCCCACATTCTGGTATTATACATAACCTCAGACTGACCATAAACGATTGTTAGATGATGGATTGACAACTGACGCACAGATGTAGGACACACAGTAACATTTGCAGCCTCCATGTACAATTCTATGCCAGTAACAAGTGGTATTCACCTGCACTCAGTCCTGGGACCACGCCTGTTTGGCATATATCTTTCTTAGGTACAAGAAAACACAGTAAGGATATGTCTGCCCACGTTTGATGAAAATGCATACTGTGGGCTATACTATATTTTCCAGATGACACACACATCCTCCAAAAGGGTATCATAGAGACAGATACCTGGTGTCAAAATCATGCTGTAAAGCTATAAGCCAAAGAAAGCATAGTTATCTACTTTTAGAAAACAAAGTATCCCCAGAGTACCACATAGGTAGTAGCCCCCAAAATGTGGAACAGGTACAATGTATACATAGAGCCATGTGTTTAGTCATCTCTCCTTTGATAATCACATTACCAAAGGGTTTTGGAAATCCCTCTGTGGAGCACATAAGCAATAAAGGGTTTACATGCAGATCCACAGAGGTTGTTGCACACCTGTAATGATTAATCATCTTTGCCAGACTTTACTTGCTTTGGAACAGGATTCAGATATACCTCAAGCAAAAACCCTCACTCACACTCTTCAGTAGAAACTGTGATGAGTGGATGTGAAACAGAAGATGTAGCCCAGGGATCACTGCAGTGGCTAAGCTCGTCACAAGCATACAGAAGTGACTTAAGGTCTGGAATGCGCCAGCACGCTTTGGCAAAGATAACAGATGCTTTCATGGAGAAAGCAGAGTACCCACCTATGAAATAATTGAGGTCACATGTATGTATATGGCTTTGCCCCACAGCTACCTTACATGTGTTATGCACACACAGTTGTCATTGTGATATGTCATACACTAGAAAAATCAAAACCCACTTCATATTGACCAACAGTGTCACACACTTCTGGAACACACACACACACACACACACACACACACACACACACACACACACACACACACACACACACACACACACACACAGTTAGCAAGTGGAGGATTCAAACTCCTACCTAACTATATTATGATACTACAACAGTATGCATTTACACAACGCGCTATACACATTACTGGGATTTCATCTTCCCACAGGTATATTTGTAGAATGGTGACATCATCAAACTTGACAAAGATGAGTATATCACTTTTAAGAGGTGTGAGTAGTCTACAAAAAGGTTGCTCCCTCCCCAGGTGGCACACAGTTGGCAAGTGCAGGATTCAAACCCCTACCTACCTACATTATGATACTACAGCAGTACGCATTCACAAGACACGCTATACACTTTACTGGGATTTCACCTTCCCACAGGTATATTTGTAGGATGGTGACATCATCAGACTTGACAAAGATGAGTATGTCACTTTTAAGGGGTGTGAGTAGTCTCCAAAAAGGTTGCTCCCTCCCCGGGGAGACAACACACACACTGGGCATGTGTAGTATTCAAACCCCTGCATAACTACATTATTATACTACAGCAGTACGCATTTACACAATGCACTATACACATTATTGAATTTCACCTTCCCACAAGTATATTTGTAGGTTGGTGACATCATCAGACTTGACAAAGATGGGTATATCACTTTTAAGGAGTGTGAGTAGTCTCCAAAAAGTTTGCTCTCTCCCCAAGGAGACACACACACACACACACAGTCAGCAAGTGCAGTTTTCAAACCCCTACCTAATTACATTATGATACTACAGCAGTATGCATTTCCATGACGCGCTATACACATTACTGGGATTTCGCCTTCCCACAGGTGTATTTGTAGGATGATGACATTATCAGACTTGACAAAGATGAGTATATCACTTTTAAGGGGTGTGAGTAGTCTCCAAAAAGGTTGCTTTCTACCCAGGGAGACACACACACACACACACACACACACACACACACACACACACACACACACACAGGTGGCAAGTGCAGGATTCAAATCCCTACCTAACTACATTATGATACTACAGCAGTACGCATTTACACAACACACTATACACATTACTGGGATTTCACTTTCCCACAGGTATATTTGTAGGATGGTGACATCATCAGACTTGACAAAGATGAGTATATCACTTTTAAGGGGTGTGAGTAGTCTCCAAAAAGGTTGCTTTCTTCCCAGGGAGAGACAGACACACACATACACAGTTGGCAAGTGCGGGGTTCTTAATCCAAACTAAGTACTTCTTTACACTTCAGCAAGCAATATGGAGTTACAGTGTGCAATACAGACATTACTCACTGACAGTTTGCAGAAAGGTTTTTTCACATTTGCTAACCTCAGTAGGCATATCATACTAGGTGTATTGTGAGTGTATTGTATGCATAGGCAATGACCATATCATATAAGGGTTGATGCACCACATGCTGGCACACACAGGGTCAAACAGGTGGCTAAGCTCTGTCAACCCAATAGTGGACAATACAGTCAAGAGGAGTAGGGTCATACAAGCGCAACACCAACTGCCTCACATAGACCTACAATATAAGCACCAGCAAAACACACACAAATAATACACATTACCATACTCGGAGAATACAAATATTAATCTGAAAGAGAGAGTGTCCTCCTAAGCAGACAAGCAAGCAACTTGCACCTCCAAGCACACGCCAAAAAACACATAATACACCAAAGCAGTGTGCCTCACAACAGGCTCTAAGGCAAAACAACATACCCAACACACTAGTAATAGGTGACTCCATAGCCAGGCACACAGATGTTCCACTCACTAGGCTGGACAAGGGGAAGGTTACTGTCAGTTGTCTGTCAGGTGCTATGATCTGCCACATAACACAAGCACTTAGATCACTCCAGAACAGGTAGATATATGACGTGTTTTTTGTACATGTCAGTGTGAATGATCTGAGACATACCTCCCAGGACAACATGACAAGAGATATATAGCAGCTGTATGATCATGTAGCCCAGGCTGGTATGACACTGACCTTGAGTAGCATCTTACCTTCACCTACATGATACTGCAATATAACAGAAAGATGATAAACTTCAACAATTGGCTGAGCTTCTGGTGTCATTCAAAGGGTATCCTGTCTCTGTCTGCCTGGGATGACATGATAGACATGCCTCATTGCTTCGCTAGATGTGGTTTGCACCTGTGACCCCTATGCTTCTGAATACTGGCCAAGGCTCTTGCTGTCCCCATATTACCTTTTTTAAACAAGGCTCAAAGGTTCATAGGTTCATACGTAGGTGCTAGGCTATTGGCCCTGGGAACTATACAAGCCCTGCCTAAAAAGGTACCCTGGCTTTTGCCACAAAGCCACAGAGGTGATCCTTGGGGTGAATTTCCTATTTCCCATCCAATCATCAAGAGTTTTCTTGAAGAGTGCTAATGAGGAGCTTTGTTTGATATATATAGGTAGATTATTCCAGAGTATGGGAAGTCTCTGGGACAGGAATATATCCCTCCGGCATGTTCTGTTTATTGTGGTGACAAGGTTTAGGTCCCTAGAACGTGTAGCTCGGAGGGACTGGGATTTCTTTAAGTGGAGCATATCCAACAGCTCTGGGTTTGACATAGCTTTGTATGTTAGGCAGAGATCACCTCTGAGTAAGCGATATGCGACGGAGTAAAACTGGATTTTTTTGAAATGGCCTGTGTAGGGCATCTGTTTGAGGCTGGTAATCCTCTTTGTGAGGTATTTCTGCGGCCTTTCCAGTTGTTGTAGATGTCTTGTGAGGTACATACCAAAAGGGGCATTGTAATCTATAATGGGTCTAATGAGTGATGAGTAGAGAGGAACAATGACCTCTTTTTTTCTGGATGAGAAACCTTTTGTGATGAGGTGTGCCATTTAGAAGGATTTCCTGACTACTGTGGCAATGTGATTATCAAAGGAGAGACTACTGTCCACCTGTGTCCCAAGGTCTCTTATCACACTTTTGGTGTTAAGTATACTACAGCCTATGTTGTAGTTCATGGATACAGAGTTTTTACCAAAGGGGATGACAATGCACTTTTTGGCATTGAACTTGAGGCCATGGCTTTGACACCAGGCATCTGTCTCAGGGAGGCCCTTTTGTATGATGTCCACATCATTAGGAGTTTCGATTATGGCTCCTAGTTTGCAGTCATCTGTGAACTTCGTTAGCGAAAGACATTCTGTGTTTGGTAGCTACTTCTCTGAAGTACAGGCTAATAGGAGAGGACCCAGGACTGAACCCTGTGGTACTCCACTTATCACTGGTCTGAAGTCTTTGGAGTCTGCTACTTTCAGAGTGTAGGTTCTGTCAGTGAGCCAGTTGGCAACCCATCTTGTGACATAGGGATTTATACCTAGTTTAGTGAGTTTATCTATAATTCCAGAGTGGGGGATGGTGTCAAAAGCCTTGGCAAGATCTAGATATGCTGTGTGAACCACCTTATCCTTGTCTACGGCTTTGGTGACTGCTTCAAAGAAGTCTATCAGGTTTAGGAGACATGACCTGCCTTTTACAAACCCGAACTGGGTGGAGTCCAGAGTTTGGAGATTACCAATGTCTTTGTTTATAAGTTCCATGATGATACGTTCCATGGCCTTGCAGACCAGGCTCATCAGGCTACTGGGGCGGTAGTTCCTGGGGTCTGTGGTGGCTCCCCCCCTTGTGGAGTGTGATAACCATCGCTGTGCACCATTTAGCAGGCACAAAGCCTGAGGTGAGGCTATGATTGGCCATGGTACTTAGGTGGGGTGCCAGTTTGTTCTGTAGTTCGTGTAGAACGCAGCCTGGGATGTTGTCTGGTCCCACGGATGCTGTGTTCCTGGCTTTGGAGAGTGTGGTTTATACCTGTGCAGCCGTGATTACAGGAACTTTGCATTCTTCCAGTATAGAGATGGGCTCTTTAATGGGTGAGAGGGGGGTAAAGTTAGCACTGAACCTGTCTGCCAGGATGTTGGCAATATCAGTTGGGTCTGTATATTTAGTGCCATTGTGCTGTAACTCAGGGCAGATCTGAGTGTTGCCATTGAGATTATTGACATAGCTATAGAATGTTTTGTGGTTGTCTTTATAATCAGTGGCAATTTTGTTTTTGTAACTAGCTTTGGAGGATTTTATCAGGGATTGCAGCTTCTTACTGAGGCTGACCAGGGAGCTTCTACACTCATGGGATTTTACTCTCTTTTGCAGCAGTTTCTTCCTTCTGTTGTACAGTTTGTTTATGGCAGGGGACCACCAGATTGGCTTCCTTTTTTTGGAGGATAGCATCTTGGTTCTGTTTGGGATAGCACGATCCATGCACTCATGTAAGTGCTTATAAAGTGCAATTGTGTAGGATTCAGTAGTCGTAACTGTATTATCCATCTGCATGGGTGTCATGAAGTTCACCACTTCTGTCTTAAGAAGCATGAAGTTGGCTTTGGAGAAATTTTTTTACCATGGTTTCCTTAATGTGGGGTTGGGGGCAGCATGTGGATATCTAGGGTAATTAGCTTATGGTCAGATCGGATCAATGAGGCGTTGACTTCAGGTGTGGAACACCAGTCACTCAGGACAAACCAAACCCGTAACCAACACAAATAACCACAAAGTGAGCTAAATGCTACTCATTGCCAGAAGTCTCAGCCTCCAAATGAACACACTCCAGGCACTTCTCAGTATGGAGAATATTGATATCTGTGCAGCAACAGAAACCTAGTTCAAGGCTCCAGAGAGCACACCAGCACTACCAGGATACTACTCATTCCATACCTTCCAGCATCAGAACCTGGATCATAGCACATAGGGCAGGGATGTATCCATATTCATCAAGGATACCTATACCTCTTTCTACATCCTCTCTACAGGATATGTACCCATAGAATGTTGCACAGCAACGTTCTTCCCACTCCACAGGGGTGGGGCCACAACAGACCCTTGGCATTCCCGCTCTATGAGCCTGATGAGTCTGATCTGCAAGGCAGTGGAGCCAATCATAATGGAAGTCAACAATAAAGACATTGGGAACCTTCACACAGTTGAGCACACCCAGTTTGGCTTCGTCAAATGCAGATCATGCCTCCTGAACTGGGTGGATTTCTTTGAGACAGTTACCCAGGCTACAGATGATTGAAAGGAGCTCCACACAGCCTACCTATACCTCGCTAAGGCCGTTGACACCATTCCCCAGTCAGGTATCATAGATCAACTCACCAACCTGGGCATAAATCCATACATCACAAGATGGATTGCAAACTAGCTCACAGATAGATCCCACAAATTAAGAGTTGTTGGCTAGATGTCAGACTCTAAACTGGTAACAACTGGTATCCCCCGGGTTCAGTCCTGGGGCCTCTCCTGTTTGGTATATACGTCTCAGAAGTACATGCCAATACAGGAGGGTTGTGGTTGACTACGTTTGCTGGGAACTGTAAAGTGTTTGCCATAATAGATTCCCCGGATGACACAAATATCCTCCAGAAGAGACTCTATGAGACAGATGTGTGGTGTCAGAATCATGGCCTCAAGCTCAATGTGAAAGAATGCATAGTAATCCCCTTTGGGGAAAACAAAGTACCCACAAACTACCACATAGGTGTTACCCCCTAAAAACTCACAAGGTAATAAGGGATCTGGGGACACAAGTAGATAGTCATCTTTCCTTTGACAACCATGTTGCCAAAGTGATTAGGAAATCCTATGTGACGCACCTAATCAACAAAGGGTTTGCATCAGGATCAAAAGAGGTAGTGGTGGCCCTCTACTCTTAAGTCATCAGACCCATCATTGAGTATAATGCACCATTTTGGATGTACTTGACTAGGCATATCCAGCAGCTGGAGAGACCACAGAGGTACCTCACCAAGAGGATTACTGGCCTCAAACAGTTGTGTTATGCAACACAACTGGAAAAACTAAATCTGTCATATGTTGCATACCACCTACTCAGAGGCAAACTCTGCCTAACATACAGAGCCATGTCCAACACATAACTGTTGAACATGCTCCATCTAAGGAAAACAAAACTGAGTCGCACTACACACTCCAGGGATATGAACCTCATCACAACAATGAATACAACATGCTGGTGGGATAGAGTACCATCCCAGAGACTTGCCTTAATGTGGAACAGAGCCCCAATGTACATCAGACAGAGCCCCTCACTGACACTCTTCAATAGGAACCTTGATGAGTGGATGGGAAACAGACAATTCACACCAGGGATCACATCAGCAGCCCCACTAGAAAGGGGCTTAGGGTACTAGCTATTAGAACTAGGGCTTAGGAGACTAACCAATGGGGTGGTGAAAGCTGTACAACTTGCCTAGGCTAACATATGCCTTTGTGAAGATAGTCTGCCACATACCTATGAACCTATGTGACAGGTACATGTCTACAGATAGTAGATGTGTATTTCATTGTACAGTCATGTTGTACAGCAGGCACATGCACCACATACACTGTAATGCTTACAGATACTGGTGGCTATTATGTACAGTAGGTGAGATGTGCACCTCATGTCTTTTATGCCATTGGGATGTGTGCTGGGTGAGACAGTACTGGATGGCTCCCTGTCATGGTCACCCTCTTACACACATCTCTGCCCATACATCTTTGGCTTATTATACTGTGTTCCCCCTACATATATAGGTACATAGGTATGTAATAAGCTATCTGCCTGAAGGCATATATTAATATGGCCAGAGTGTGCAGCTATCACCACACCTGGGGTTAGTTCCCTATGCCTCTGTGTAGTAGAGCTGATGAGGTGATCCATGGTGTGACAGTTCAGTTTCACATACACTCATCAAGGCTCCTCTGGAAGAGTGTCAATGAGGGACTCAGCTTAATGTAGGTTGGGAGCCTGTTCCAAAACAAGGGAAGTCTGTGAGTTAGTAATATATCCCTCCAACATGTTCTATTTATTGTTGTGATGATTATATCCCTAGAGCATGTGGCACAGTGAGCTTGGGTTTACTTCAGATAGAGCATGTACATCAGTTCTGCATTAGACATGGACCTGTCTGTTGGGCAGAGATCGCCTGAGTAAACAGCATGCAACACAGTACAGATTGAGTTACTTCAGTCTTACTGCATGGGGCAAATGTTTGAGGCCAGTAATCCTCTTGTTGAGGTACTTCAGCTTTCTTTCCAGCTGCTGAAGGTGCCTCGTCAGATTCATCGCAAGTGTGTCGTGGTACTCTCTGATGGGTCTGATGACTGATGAGTAGCGGAAACCTCCTTTGACCTGCATGCAAAGACTTTGGCAATTTGTGGGAACACATAGCATGATTTTCTAACCACTTTATGAATGTGTTTCTGAAAGTAGAGATAACTATCCACATGTGTCCATAGATCCCTTATTATTAGCTCCATATTTAGGGTGTTGGTACCTATGTGGTATTTGTATGACTGTAGCTCGAGGCCATAATTTTGAGACCACATCTGTCTGACTGAGACCCTTTTTTAAGGATGTCTCTGTTGTCCCAAACATCAATTATGACAACCTTTTTGCAGTCATCCACAAACATTGATAACCATAGTCCTCATGTGTTTGACTGTACTTCTGAATAGTACACACCAGACAGGAGGAGTCCCAGGACTGAGCCATGGGGGACAGCAGTGGTTACCAGCTTACAGTCCAACAGGGAAACCACAATTCTTACCTTGTGGGATCTATCTGTGCCCCAGTTGGCAATCCATCAGATGACATACGTGTTTATGCACAGGTTGTTGATTTTGTGGATACAACATGTGTGTGGGATGTTGGAAAAGGTCTTTTCAAGGTCTATGTAGACCGTGTGGAGCTCATTTCATTGATGTATGTCCTGGGTAACTGCCTTGCAAACTGTCTAGCAGGTTTAGAGACCATGATCTACCCTTGACCAAACCAAAATGGGTAGGGTTGGGTGTTTGTAGGCTCCCAATAGCTCTGTTTATGAGTTCCATAATGATGGACTCCTTGGCCTTGTAGATCAGGCTTATTAGGCTTATAAGACAATAGTTCCCACTGGGAATAAATAGCCAGGGAATTGTTATGGCTAGGCTTGTATAGGCCCTAGGGCTGATAGCCTAGTACCAACCTATGAACCTATGAACCTATGGTCTGTTGTGAACCAACACTTGTGGAGTGTGCCAAACATTGCTGTAACCCATTCAACAGTTTCATATCCTGTACAGAGGGTTAGTCTCAACAGACTGTTCAGGTGCAGGGTCTGTTTGTTTTGGAGTTCACATATGACACAGCTAGGGACACCAAGTCATCCCTTAGACGCCGTGTTTTTAGGTTTGGATAGAGCTGTTTAACCATTGTATATGTGATTTCTGGGTTTTCACAATCTCCAGGTATGATAATGGGCCCTTTTGTCAGTGAGAGGGGGGTAAATATGTATGAACCTGTCTGACAAGATGTTAGCAATGTCAGTCGTGTACATGTATTCATTTACACTTTGCAGTAACTTAGAACATATATGAGTTGACATTGATATTTATGACATAGCTAAAGAAAGCTTCATGGTTCTCTATGGAATCTTTGGCAATATTTTTGGCAGAGCTTGGCTTGGATAATGTTAGGAGTGCTCATTGTTTCATGATGATACTAATCAGAGATTTATTGATCTTCTTTGTATTTTAACATTCTTTGAACAACTTAAGAACTTGTATTACATATTTTGATTATGACAGGGGTCCAGTATATTATACGGGTATGTTTTCATATGACTGTGTGCGCAAGGCAGGATTGATGAACAGTGACATGTGTCTGGAGTAAGAACTCAACTGCCAGATATGTGTGGCACACTGCTGTACTCAGACATGGCCTAAGTGTGTGAGCATGCCCAGTATGACCTTTCAGTATGTTGTTGACTGAAATTTGCAAAATTTAAGTGTGCGAGCATGCCAACTATGGGCATATATACTATATGTGTGCAAAAAATCAAGTTGGTTTTTACTTCAGGGCTCACCTTTGTGTTGTACATCGACAGGAAGCATGCTGTGCCTGCAGGGCTTCCATGAGTCAATTTGCACAGACTTATCAACATTTCTACATACAGGGGGGACAGCTATTATTTGTACATTTCTACCCGGGGGGGGCACACCTGATTGTTACTGTGGGTGTACATAGAATGAGGGGTACACCTGGCACTTATACACATTTGCTAGGCCTGCACTGCTATGTCATGTACTCCATTTCAGTCTGTACTGTTGCCTATCATACTGGCTTGAGGCATACTACTGTACTACAGACCTTAGCTTCCAATTACAAGCATATTAGTTTGTGACTTCATAGCCTACCCAATCCACATCACACTGCCTGGCCTGCTGTTATCTGTCTGCATAGGCCTCGGGGGAGGTTACCCATATGCCTCTTCAGAGGGCATGATTTGTGTTTGTGTTTGTCTACAATTGTCCTGCTGGCTGTGACTATTAGGTATGTGACCCCCCCCCCAACTGGTACGTGTGAGTGACTTAAGTTGTGTCTGTGCCAGTGAAATGCTGTCATGGCTTAGTGGTTCAGTACTGTGACTACAGTGCACAGTATCCTGAGTTCAAGCCCTGTCACTGCTTTTTATTTTCCTGTTGGGCAGACCTGACTGGTTAAGGAACATTAAAGCAGGTGTGAGCTTGTTTACCCGACTTTGCTCAACTTTGTCCGACTTTGCCCGACGTTGCCCGACGTTGCGCTGGTTAGCACGGTGCGCAGCTATGTGCAATTGGATTTAAATATGCTCAATACTGGTAAAATCTGCTTAGCAGTGCTTTATATTGCTTAAAATAGGGCACTCATGCCTCAGGTGGTGCTGCAGGGCTGCCTATGTCGGATGCACATAGTACACTCCCTATACATGTTTGAAAACAGGTAGTGTCAAGTTAGGCATCCCTTTTACTGTATGTGCAAGTCAGAGAGAGGTGTCATTTCCAGGGTTCCTACTGAGTCAGTGTATGTGCTATGCGTTGCCTCTTTGCCAAGGCCAGGGCATACTGGGCATGCCTCCTTCTGCCTACTGGGGCAGGCTCAGGTTGTTCCTCCTCCGAGTCATGCTGTGCCTGTGCAGGCCTTGGCAATGGTGGGGGGCTGTTTGGCCCTGCCCCATGCTGTTCCTGCTGCAGCTGTTTCCACAGGATCATATTATGTAGCATGGCACATACCATAACAATTTGAGTACATGTAGTTGGTGAGTACTGCAAGGCTCCACCAGATGTGTCCAGGCACTGGAACCATGACTTGAGCATCCCAAACACATGCTCAGTTATGTTTCTTGTGTGTGCATGTGCCTCATTATGGAGTTCTTGTTCAGGTGTGTGTGCATTTCTGATGGGTATTATCAGCCACGGCTCCAGTGCGTATCCAGCATCCCCCACTAGGTGACCATCAGGGATGTCCCCATTGGCAAATCTATGGTACAGCTGTGTCAGATGCCAGATGTGGGAATCGTGATAGCTTCCAGGGCAGCCAGCACACACATTCATTATTATGCCCGGGCATCGCATATGACCTGGCAGTTGATGGTGGGGAAGCCCTTGCGGTTGATGTAGACCCTACCCCGCTCACCAGGTGGTGCTTTGATGCATATGTGCATGCAGTCTATTGCACCCACTACCTCAGTGTATTCTGCTATTTGGTGGAAAAGATGCATATTGCTGGCCAATGCCTCACGGGAATTGGGGAAATATACATGGTCACCAACATGTGCTGACATGGCATCCAGGAACTGGTGGAGTACCCTGGATGCTGATGCCTGTGAAATCCCCATCATATCACCAGTTGGTCTTTGGAAGGTACCTGTAGCTAGTATTCTTAGGCCAACACATACCTTGGTATCCACTGGGATGGGTTCCCCTCTGTTGGTTCTGTGTGTGAGGCGTGGCTGGCACAGCTCAACAATTTGCTGTAGGAGGTCTCTGTTCACCCTATAGCGCTCCACTATCTCCAGCTCATGTTGCCCCTGGTAGGTTACCCTGGGTCTGTACACTCTTTTCCGTTTCCTCACTGTGGGTTGCTCAGCAGCATTCACAACATCACCACCCTCAGCACCTTGCACATGTTGGTTTATGATAGCAAGAGCAGCCACTAACATTTTGTCTGACTTAAGCTTTTTAAGCTTTCCCTCTTTGTATACTGCAGTGTTGCAGAGTTCTTGAGAAAATACAGGGGGGAATGGTGTTTGCAGAGTTTAAAGTGCTGGGCTGGACTGGGCTAGTCTGCTGCCTGTGTAATTGGTTGATTCTGATATATTTCACCTGGCAGCTCTGCTAGTTCTCCTTGGTTAACTTCCTACTACTTCTTTTCCTTCCTTTTGCCTTTCTGTTTCCGCCCGGGGGGGAAGCGCCGCGCAAACAAGTGCAGACGCGTGCACTCACTGTGTGCATGTTTGCAAGGAGTTTCCTATCTTTTAACAGTGTGCACCTTGGGTTTAAGGTTTTCAAATAGGACAACTGTAGGCACGCCTCTTTTCAATCCTGAGCAACTCAGGGCAAACACAAGCCACTGTGCTCCAATTAGCTTACAGCCTGTCTGACACACCCCCTCATGATGTCACCTATATTCTAGTCTTCTACTCACCTACTCCTACTCTTACACTCTTGGGACATGCCTCACATGCTGGGTAAACTTGGGATTCACTATCCTTATCCTCATTTGCATAGGATTGCCTAGTAATGCATGGTTACATCTCTCACACTGAGCTTCCCCCCTTAGCAATCACTACTCAGTGGCCATGTTGTCTTCAGCCTGCCATTCACCTGCATGGCAGAATAAGCTTTTTAGTGAAAATGCCTATTTATGGCTTTTTTTAAACTATTTTCTTGTTTTTATAAGCGCCGCACATTTGCACGGTGCTGCGCTATGCTTAAACATCGGAGATCGGGGGAAAAAAAAGTTAAATTGTTATATTTTTAAACATTTTATAATGCCAATGGCCTTATATTTGGTCATTGGCATGCTTCCTCAACTGTATGCATCCTTTATTTGGAGCTGTCATAGCTCCTCTTAGCTATTTGCAGAAATGTACTCCGTTACCAACGGAGTACATTTCTGCAGCTAACACTAGTCTTCCATGGACAGATTAGTGTTTCCTGGATCGCAAATTTACCTCATTTGCATGGCTTTCACCAGCAAATGAGGTAATTTGCATACCATGATGCTGTCCATGCAAGAGTAGCTTTAGCAGCTCTCGTGCATGCCCCTGCTGCCTGATCCTGAATCGCACGGCAGACATATTGCCAGCATAAGCTCCTACACTCTTCTTGCACTCCGTGCAAACTTTCGTAAATCCGAGGGGGGATCTTTAGAAATCTCTTATGTTATTCTGGAGAGGGGTGTGACTGCTAAGATGAAACATTTACAGTAATGCTCAAGCAGAAATGAAAAGCCTTAAGTGGGTTTCTGGAGGCTTCCAGAGGAGATGGAATAAATAGCTGCTGGGAATAAAAAAGGAAAGATGAAGATTATCACCATACCTAATACCATAACCTGAAAGGATATTGATTTTGAGGAAAGTAGATTAAGCAGGAGTGCTGCACAGTTTTGCCCTCTGACAGCTAACAATGAATGGGCCATATTCTTGGCTTGGTCATTTAAGGAGGTGTGTAGAATCTTGGAAGGCACACTGAATAATCTTCTCCACATTTAATGAGTGACTACCTATAGATGATAGAAGCTTGTACAGTACACTTTCCACCAGCTATTTCAAGTCAAGGCTGAATAATTCAACTATTATTGGATATAGACTCACTTGGGAAAGATAAGGGCCTACACAGAGCTAAATGCCAAACATCCAAATAGGATGGAACCTACTGTCATTGGCAGAACATTTAAATGCTGTGTTGAAGAGTCTTTAAACTAGTTAGGGGTAGCAGAAAGAGTCATAATTTCAGAAAAGAATTTCCCACTTTTTGCAGTGTTAGGTCAGTAAGTAGTAACAACTTGCAGATAAAGGAATCTTCCAGATGCAAACTTGCAAAGAGATTAGTATGGCTGAAATAATGAGAGACAGTTACTAGTCACTGAAACTATTGCTTGAAGGGCAATAATAAATATATCCGGAATGCTGAAATGGAAGGATGACAAAATTAGATAATGTAAGCACAGAAAAAAATCCACATTAGTGTGGCACTCCTCGTCTGTAAGACGGTATATTTTACAAAGAAGATGAGTGAATGTCTTCAAGTTTGATCTCATGAAGATGGCACACTTAGTATGAATTGCAACTAAATGGGTGATGATAAGGCAACTCAGTCTCTAACTAATAGTGATGGGAAAGAAATCAATATGCTTCCCAAAAATCAATAACTGAAAAAAAAGAAAATGGGTACATACCAAAAGGATATAACAAGACTTAAAGGGAGAAGGATTATGAGGTGTGTTTGGGAGAAATAAGGGTAAAAGTAGGAAGGGCAGACCATATAGAGAGAATTATTCTGGGACAAGAGGATATAACACATTTTTAGATATACATACAGATGTATTTTAGTAAGACATAGCACAAGGCTATATAGGTATGGTCTATAAATGTGCTCACTCAAAAAATTGTTGTAATAACATGTTCAAAAGCAAATGAGAACAATGGAAAATATGAAAGGTCTTGAAAATAAGGATGCTGATAATAATCATCTTTAGAAGGGTGGGCATTCTAAAGTAAAGTTTATATGGCTGTTAGTAGGAGAAACCTAAGCACTTCATAAAAATATCAGCCAAACGAAGAAATCTAAAAGCAAGATGAACAGAAACAGAAAGTATGCTATACTACTCAGATAATGGCATTTAAATAAATTTAAAAAACAAATGAATATACCAACGGAGGCAAACACGGCTGCAAATCAATAAGTCCAGAAATACACCTAACTGACATTTATATAAAACAAACCTGCTGAAAGAATCAATTAAATAATCAACCAATCAACAATTAAAGTCACAGTATACATCACTAAAGTAAAATAAAATACCATGTGGCAAAAAAGAGAAAACTCTTAAAAAACACTCTTAAATAAAATAAAAGCTAAAATAAATGAGCTTCATTTACACAACCTCCTTTTATGTTCTGATAGGCACATTGCAGTGAGGCCAGTTTATGGCCACACTGAACCCTGTGAGTCTTGTAATTTTTGTGGATATGTTGATACAACTGGTGTTTTTTATCATCCTGACTTGCAGAAAGAATTCCATTTTAAGGGAGTCAGTAATTGTATGACCCCACATGTAGTGTACCTGGCTCAGTGTGGGACATGTGGTGCATTTTATGTTGGGAAAACCAACAGACCTTTACGTGATAGGATGAGGGAACACCTCTATCATATTAGAAAAGTATCCCCACATAATGCACTTGCTAAGCATACAGCTGAGCTTGGGAATACTCACATGTTCACATTTCAGGTGATTGAAGCTATTGTACCAAGTATTAGGGAAGGGGACATTATTACACACACTGAATATAAGGAAACTCGTTGGATTGTCCTTTTACGGGAAGACCGAGGGAGGGGCCTGAATGAGAGGGCCTCCATTAAACCCATTTTAAAGAAAAGGAGGTTGTGTAAATAAAGCTCATTTATTTTAGCTTTTATTTTTCCAATGTACTTTGGCATGGATGTTTGTGTATATGCGCTGGCTTGTTTGCATAGTATGCTATGTCATGTTGCTATTTTATTTAAGAGTGTTTTTTAAGAGGTTTCTTTTTTTGCCACATGGTATTTTATTTTACTTTAGTGTTGTATACTGTGGCTTTAATTGTTGATTGGTTGACTATTTAATTGATTCTTTCAGCAGGTTAATTTTATATAAATGTCAGTTAGGTGTATGCTCATTACTGGTCTGATTAAGCTCCTATGCGAAAGCGCTTACCTGTCTGTGTTCTTGTAATAAACTGTGGATTTTTATTGCTACTGCATCGACTGGCTTTATTTCTGGACTTATTGATTTGCAGCCGTGTTTGCCTCCATTGGTATATTCATTCATTTTTTATATTTTAATTAACTTTGTACTACGGAGGATCTACCTCTTGGGTGCTGGCAGCCTTTATCATTATATTTAAATACATTTGTTAGAATCAACATTAATTGGGAAATGCTTGTTTAAACAAATTAGGGCTTCAGGTAATTATTAAAACACTCTTGTCACCAAACTGTAGCACAGACCTCAAGCACAAGGGCACCAAAAACACAGGATCCAGACAAAGTTTGAATAATGCATCCAGTGCAATAGATAGGCTCAGTGTGCTCAAGGTAGGCTCGGAGTCGGAAGTTAGGTAGTTGATATACCAGGAACAGTATCAAGACAGAGTTTCTGTGTGTCTCTTTTACATCAGCAGCATACAAGCACAGTATTTTAGTGGACATCTCATCAACTATAGTCACCATCCATCCAGTAACATTGCAATTAATGGCTTAACTATGAAATAAAGGAGTCCTATCAGATAGATTCACACCCCTCCCAAATATTTCAGCTCTTACAAGTAAAATAAAAAAAATTGTTTTTTTTCTGAGTTATTTTAATGCATTAAAATAACTCTAGGTGCTTCTTATACAATTTTAATGTTTCTTCCACAAAATGGCCGACATGATTTTGTTTTAGTGCCTCTTGTCCCCTTCCCAAAAACATTTCAGGTCCCCTTTATAGAAGTCATGCTAAACATAAGGAAGTTGTGTTGTCTTCCTAGTCCATTGAGGTACAATGACAGCAGTGTGAGTCACAAGCACAGTCCATTCAGCTGCATTGGCAGCAGCGTGAGTCAGAAGCACAGTCCATTCAGCTGCACTGGCAGCAGTGTGAGTCACAAGCATAGTCCATTCAGATGCATTGGCAGTAGTGTGAGTCACAAGCATAGTCCATTCAGATGCAATGGCAGCAGCATGAGTCACAAGCATAGTCCATTCAGCTGCATTGGCAGTAGTGTGAATCACAAGCATAGTCCATTCAGATGCACTGGCAGCAGTGAGTCACAAGCATAGTCCATTCAGCTGCACTGGCAGCAGCGTGAGTCATAAGCATAGTCCATTCAGCTGCATTGGCAGTAGTGTGAGTCACAAGCATAGTCCATTCAGATGCACTGGCAGCAGTGAGTCACAAGCATAGTCTATTCAGATGCACTGGCAGCAGTGTGAGTCACAAGCATAGTCCATTCAGATGCATTGCCAGCAGGGTGAGTCACAAGCATAGTGAATTCAGATGCACTGGCAGCAGTGTGAGTCACAAGCATAGTCCATTCAAATGCACTGGCAGCAGTATGAGTCACAAGCATAGTCCATTCAGATGCACTGGCAGCAGTGTGAGTCACAAGCACAGTCCATTCAGCTGTTTTGGCAGCAGTGTGAGTCACAAGCACAGTCCATTCAGCTGCATTGGCAGCAGTGTGAGTCACAAGCATAGTCCATTCAGCTGTTTTGGCAGCAGTGTGAGTCACAAGCACAGTCCATTCAGCTGCATTGGCAGCAGTGTAAGTCACAAGCATAGTCCATTCAGCTGTTTTGGCAGCAGTGTGAGTCACAAGCATAGTCCATTCAGGTTCATTAGCAGCAGTATGAGTCTAAAGCATTTTACACGCCTTCTGTAGCAGGAATGTTTGCATTTTATCCCTGAATAACCATCATATACATTTCTTTCAGAACTGGTTGTAAGCAATTCAAAGCAATTTTACAACTCCAGACTGAGAAAGTAGCTAAATTCCTTGCTTTTATAAAGATTGTCATTTTATAGTCATATACTATGAGCACTGGTACTGTAGACCAACCCCATCATTATTCTGAGGTGTCAAAGCCAACACTGTATCCAAGAGCTGATAATCGACACTTAAAGAACTTGTTCTGCAACTCCCCAATGTCTACAGCAGTTGGAAGATTTTTTTTTTTTTTATCTCGAATGTTGGAGAAATGTGCTAATGTGCTTGCTGTTTTGCTCAAAAGTATTTTACAGGCATAGTACAAAAAAGTACAACTATCTATATTCTATAAAACTGTTGTAGTTACAGAAAGTACCACTTACAGCTAGATCACTATACAAATAATGTATGTGGTTAGCTATTATGGTTTCTGTGTTTATAGATGCCCAAACTGGGACATTCTTACTGAATCTTGAGATTTTGCAGGATAAACCATGCCATCATCAATCAAAAAGAATACATTTCATCTTCTTACAAAAATAAAGACTGAGGTGCAATGTTGGTTATTTATACTATTCCATATGATATTAAGAAGATGACTTAAATGTAGTATCAAAGCTTTCTGTGATAGTTAGAGATGTCAGAAAATATTTTTTCTTATAAAATATCAAGACATTTGCCATTTTTCATGCTCTCCTCCAGCAGAACTGAAATGCCGAAATCAGGACTGCTCTGCAGAAAGAGAGGCAGTTGGCAACCCTGTCATCTAGATACACTGATACTGTTTCATTTCATGCTGCTGACCTGCTGACATCATTAATAAGTGCATATAAATTTGTGGGCAGTACCTGACAGGAAGAACTACATAATTTCCTGTGTCTGTGCAATGTCGTGCAGGTGGAGGCAAATTTCTCTGACAAAGTTAAGTGAGAAATGAAAAAAGTTTAAAGGCTTTCCCTTACTATGATTCTAAAGAAATAAAATGAAGGTTTCATGAAGTACAAACAGGTTTCTGGCACCTAAAGAATACTGGAACCTTATTGTACTTACTTACTTACTTAGTGGCCAAGGCTCTTGTCACCCCTATAGTGCCTTTTTCAGATGGTGTTCCAAAGACCAAATTACCACCGTAATAGCTACAAACAAATGCAATCTGAGAGTTATGCTGCTCAAAGCTAGAAGTCTAAATCTCAAAATGCAGTCACTCAAAGCACTCCTTAAAATGGAGAACATCGACATTTGTGCTGGAACAGAGACCTGGTTCAAGGCATCAGAAAGCACCCCTGCACTACCAGGCTGTAACTCATTCCACACCTTTCAGCCCCAGAGCTTGGACCGAAGTTCCAAAGGCAGTGGTGTTTCCATATTCATAAAGGATGCGCACACCTCCAGACTGGTAGCCCAACATAATGCATCAGAGATACTTCAGGTGCAGCTAACACTGGGTAAGACAGAGATTCAGGTCGTAACCTGTTATAGATCCCCAGCCATGTCCCAAGACTCACAATCCACATTCCTAAGCACCCTGGAGAATATTAGGGTCCAAGCTAACACTCTCATACTAGGTGACTTCAACTACCCCTGCATTAACTGGGAAAACTACTCATGTACCAATACACTTGCTCAATGTTTCCTGGAATTCATTAATTCCAATGCCCTGGAGCAGCTCGTTCTTACCCCCACTAGAGGTAGCAACATCCTTGACCTGGTCATTACTAACATGGACGACCATTGCTCTACACCAATAGTCAACTCCTCCCTGGTTAGATCCAACCACAAATTAATCACCTTGGAAATCCACATCCCTTCCACCCCCCACCCCCCACCCACCCCCACCCCCAGCAAAGGTAACCACCATGAAAAACTTCTCCAAAGCTAACTCTGGGCTCCTAAAAACAGAGGTGGATAACTTCACGGCACCCATGCAAATAGAGAATAGTTGTATGACAATGGAATCATACACCAATGCACTGTACAAACACATACACAAATACATGGATCTCGCCATACCAAATAGAACTAAGATGATCTCCTCCAAAAAAAGGAAGCCAATCTGGTTGTTCCCTGCCGTAAACAAACTCTACAACAGAAGGAGGAAACTGATGCAGAATAAGGTGAAGTCCCAAGACTGGAAAAACTCCCTTATCAGCCTCAACAAAAAGTTGAGCTCCCTCATCAAATCCTCTAAAGCTAGCTATGAAAACAGAATTTCAGCAGATAGTAAAGACAACCACAAAGCCTTCTATAGTTATGTAAAGAATCTCCACGGTAATACCCAGATTTGCTCTGAGCTACAGCACAATGGTACCTCCTATACCAAGCCAACAGATATTGCCAATATACTGGCTGACAGATTCAGTGCCAATTTTACCCCTCTACCCCCCCAAAGGACCAATCACAATACCAGTAGATTGCCAGACACCCAGTATTACTGCTGCACAGGTTAGAACAGTACTGTCCAAGGCCAAGAATACAGCTTCTATGGGACCTGACAGTATCCCTGGCTGTGTTCTACATGAACAACAGAGTGAACTGGCACCCCACCTGTGTGGCCTGTTCAGTCACAGCCTCACCTCAGGCTTTGTCCCTACCGAATGGCACACTGCTATAGTCATCCCTCTCCACAAAGGAGGAGCGACTACAGACCTTGGGAACTATCTGCCCATTAGCCTGACAAGTCTGATATGCAAAGCTATGGAACGCATCATCATGGACCCAATAAACAAGGATACAGGGAATCTACAAACTCTGGATTCCACACAGTTTGGTTTTGTGAAGGGTAGATCATGCCTGCTCAACTTGGTCGACTTCTTTGAGTCAATCGCCAGAGCTGAGGATGAAGGCAAGGTGGTTCATACAACCTACCTTGAGCTGGCCAAGGCCTTTGACACCATCCCCCACTCAGGAATCATAAAAAAACTCACTAAGCTAGGCATCAACCACTATATCACTAGGTGGGTTGCAAACTGGCTCACAGAACCCACAGTGTGAAAGTAGCTGACTCCACGTCAGACTGCCTACCAGACACGAGTGGAGTCCCACGGCGATCGGTCCTGGGTCCTCTCATGTTTGATATCTACTTCTCAGAAGTCCAGGCCAACACCAAGGGACTCAGGCTGACAAAGTTCACAGACGATTGCAAGCTGGGAGCCATTATTAACTCCACAAGTGATGCTGACATCCTACAGAAAGGCCTCACTGAGACTGGTGTCAAAACCATGGCCTTAAGCTCAATGCCAAAAAATGTGTCATCATCCCCTTTGGGAAAAACCCAGTTCCCATGAATTATCACATTGATGGTAGTCCACTGAACTCAGAAGGCATTATAAGAGATCTGGGAACATAGGGTGACAGCAATCTCTCTTTTGACCACCACATTGCCACTGTGGTCAGAAAGTCCTTCTGTGTGGCACATCTCATTACTAAGGATTTTGCATCCAGGAAGAAAGAGGTCATTGTCGCCCTCTACTCTTCCCTCATTAGGTCAATCATCAAGTACAATACCCCATTTAGCATGTACCTCACTAGACACCTGCAACAACTGGAGAGGCCGCAAAAGTACCTCACAAAGAGGATCCTAGGCCTTAAACACTTGTCCTTTATGGACAGACTCAAAAAACTCCAACTATTCTCTGTCTCATATTTATTTATGTATTTATTTATTTATTTATTTATTTTATTTGCAGTTTGATTACTGGGGAAGTCCACTGGGCCGAATTGACCCATTTTCAGTGGAGGCCCGGGGAGAAAAGCTCCAAGATACATTACACAAATTAGATGCAACTGATAGTTAATATTAAAGATTATATTATGTAGAATAGTTACTCATAAATGCATTCAATATCATGCATAGTTAACAAATTCATTAAGCTTGAAGGTAGGGATCATACAGTTTCATTTGAGGAAAACAGATATGTGCTAGGTGTGGAAACAGTTTACATACAAACCTTTTAAGAAAATGTAAATACGTTTTACATACACACATCGACAGTAGAATTATATTTACAAGGTTGGGCTGTGTGAGGTTAGCTGTAGGTGTTGTTGAGAGCTTACAGAAAAGCTATAGAAAAGCTATATAAATGTTTGAGAGCTTAGATAGGCTCATAGGAAGATAATTATGAGAGTTGTAGAGCTTGGGAACCAAAGAGAGAACCCCCTTTGATTAGGTTGGGTGAAGGCAGGTACATTTCCATTTAGTGGACAGGTGTTTGAATAGCTGGGTTTTGAAGTTTTCTGAGTTTGGTATGGTTCTTAGTGTGGAGGGAAGGGAATTCCATTTTTTGCCTAGTGAGAAAGATAGGAGAAGTTGGCCAGCAGAACGTTTAGGTTTATGGATAGTAATTAAATTCTGATTTTCAGATCTCAAGAGCTCTGTTGGGTGTATAAGGGGGAAGGATGTTAGAGCGGGACATTTTGTTGGGTGAAATATGAGTCTATATGCAGTAGTGAGTTGGAGATAGTCTATGTAGTTTGGAAGTTCAAGCCAATTCAAGGATTGCAGGTTTAGGCAGTGATGTGTAGCGTTTTTAGATTTAGAGGCAAATTTAGAGATTTTGTTGTAGCAATTTTCTAGTTTAGAGGTGATAGAGTAGGACAGGTTGGTTAGGAGAGGGGCTCCGTATAATAAGGAAGGAAGAAGATAAGTTGAGGCCAGAGTTTGCCTGGTAGAGTTGGAGAGAAAGTGATTATTTCTATACAGCATAATTAACTTTTGGTGGGTTTTCTTAATATTTTGTTGAATATGAATATCAAACTTGAGGTGTTCATCTACAGTAATGCTAAGTAGTTTGGCAGAGGGGACCACTTCTATAGGTGAGTTGGTTTGACTATAGACTTTGAAGTTGTTTTTATCGTAGGAGAGGGTCTTTGTGGGAGGGAATAGTAGAATCTTTGATTTATTTGCATTGAGAGAGAGGTGGTTTTGGTGCATCCAGTTTTCAGTTGTTAAGAAGGCAGTTTGGGTTTTAGTTAGCAATTCAGAGAGGTTTAAGGCAGAGCAGACTAAAGCTGAATCGTCTGCATATTGAATGATTTTAGCATCAGGAATAGCAGTGTGAAAGTTATTGATGAAGATGTTAAAAAAACATTAGCCCAAGGATGGATCCCTGTGGTACGCCAGTTGGGGTAGGTAGGAAGGAAGAGATGGAGTTCTTCCATTTGACTGCCTGTGATCTGTCTGACAGATAGCTGGAGAACCAGGATAAAGCATTATGTGAGAGATTAAGGTTTGAGAGATGACAGAGAAGGTGCTTGTGGGAAACAGTCTCAAAGACTTTAGACAGATCGAGTAAAACAGTAGAAACTAAGTGTCTTGAATCTCAGGCTTGATTGACAGTTTCTAGGAAAGAGAGTAGAGTGGTTATTGTGCTATGGCCTGAATGGAAGCCATGCTGGGTAGGAGTGAGAAGATTGTTTTGGGTCAGGAAAGGCATAAGTTGGAGGTGGATGCATTTTACTAGGATTTTGGAGATTGATGAGAGCAAAGCAATGGGGCAAAAGTTTGAGATGCTGGTATTTTTGCCTCCTTTATGAAGAGGAAGAATATAAGCTGAGCGCTAAAGTTTGGGGACGTATAATTCTTTTATGGATCGGTTAATAATGATGCTGAATGGGAGAGCAATGCCATCAGCAGCACATTTTAGGAAGGAAGAGGGAATATTGTCGGGAGCATTATACCAAGGTTTAAGTTTGGACAAAAGTTTTTTTATAAAGTTAGTGGAGATGGGTTTGAGTTCAAACAGATGAGAGGAGTTAGAAGAGGGAGAGTGTAGAGCAGTTGGGTTATTATTGGGAAATGTCTTGGTGAGGGTAGTAATAGTTTCTATGAAAAATGAGTTAAATTCAGAGCCTAGTTCGAGGCCGATTTACTTTGGTCAGGACAGGGATTATTCTTGGAGCCTGGATTGAGGAGTGAGTTTATTGAGTTCCAGAATTTTTGGGGGGGGTTTATTGTTATTGGACTGAAGTTTGACATAGTAGGATTTTTTGTCTTTGGTGATTAGTCGTTTTGCACAGTTGCAGAGCTGTTTATATTGGAGCAAGGTATTGGCCAGTTTATTGTTTTGGTAAAGCTTCCATAGTTTGTCTCTGTGGTGCATAATCTGTTTTGTCTCTTTGGATAGCCAAGGAGCAGTTTTAATTTTTATCCTTTTGTTTCTTAGTGGGGCTAGTGAGTTTAAAGTATCAAGGAAGACAGAGTTGAAATATTCTATAGCCTTGTCAAGAGGAAGGATGTTTAGAATTTGCCAGTTCATTTGTTTGAAAGTATTTGAGAAAGTAGTTGGTTTGAAGCTACTGAGGTTATGAGTTTGAATGTATTGATGCTGGTGTGAGGAGGAACTAGTTGAGTGATGCATGAAGGCTGGGAGGTGGTCACTAAAGGTATCAGGAATTGTGCCAGAATTGGTTATTTTATTTGGATCCGAGACTAGGATCCAATCTATAGTGGATCCGGGAGGGTTTATTTTGTGAGGTCGAGTGATGGAGAGGATTATTTGAGTGAAATTATACAGGTTAATGGATAGGGAGGGAGAGGGGCAATTAATTTTATTCCAGTCAATATTCACATCAGCAAGGACATAAGTTTCATAGTTAATTTCAGTAGAGGCCCATAGGAGAATATTTTCAAGTGTAGAGATATTGTTACAAGGTGAGATATATAGGGCAATGATACAAATATTTTTATGTTTATTTAGTTTTAGAATTCCAGCAGTTATTTCAGTGTTCTGGAATTGAGGAATTGGAATTTGGAGGGGGATTATGGTAAGAAGGTTGGAGTAGACTAGGATAGTGCCTCCACTTTTTTTATTTAGTCGATCATTTCTGAGACAATGAAATCCTGGGGGCAGAATCTCAGAGTTGGAGATAAAGGGCTTGAGACAGGTTTCAGAGATGGCTAAGATATCTGGTTGTTTATGGCTTAACCAAGCTTGAAATTGGTGTACTTTGTTGTTTAGACTTTGTGCAGTAATTGTAAAAATTCTTTAGGGTGTTGAGATAGGAGGAAGAGGGTAAGGATGAGTGTTGTTAATAAAGGATGTAGGACCAGGGTTAGGATGGATATCACCAGCTTGGACTAGTTTGTTGAAGGAGATATCCTTTAGCCATATTGGTCTGTCAGGTATGAATTTTGGTAGATTGTAGATTGGAGCAGGTGACAGTGTCTTGACTTCAGAGGAGAAGAGTTTAGGGTGAAATAGGTGCAGAGGATTGGGTTGAATGAGAGAAGAGGAGATAGAGTGGAAATGGGAGTAAGAGTGAGGGAGAAGGTGGGTTTGTATGGTAGTTGTCTTTGTAGGTGGTATTGGACAAGCATAGGTGGAATAAGAGGTAGCATAGTATAAAGAAAGTAAGAACATAAAGAGGTGGCTGGGGGACTGGAGGGTGTGATAACTTGAGGAGAGCATGTTGGAGCAAATAGAGAGTGGTATGAGTGGTTAGGAAAATAGAGAAGGCTATGAAGAAGAAAGGGTTTAAAAGGTGATGGAGGTATTCTACAGATGTAAGGCAAGAGGAGGGGACTATAATTATTGGGTGGAGTACAGATTACAGAGTTTAAGAAGGATGGCTATAGGTGGGAGGAGTAATGAGGGGGAGCTGGTATTGGGTAATTAGGCTGAGAGGGGGGGTAAGCAAGGGAGCCCGTAGGATTTTTTGCAGGGGGGTGCAAACTCAAGCCCCACCCATTTAGCCCCACCCCTTCAATGTCCCCGCCCACTCAGCCCCACCCCTGCTCACGCAGCCATTCCAGTGTCCCAATACTTGGCTATTTTTCCCCATTTGTCATAGACACTGTTCAAATCTCTCAGTGTGCATACTGTTTTATGCTTTACTTCTACAATGATTACAGATATTTGGATTTCATTTACAACTTTTATTTCAAATTTTATAGCACAAACACCGATAGACATTTACTAAACCTAAACAAAGCAATAGTCTTACAATGAAAAGAGACTTAGCATTAAAACTTCTCTGCCTTTGAAACCCACATTCACCGAAACAACATTGAAACCCGCGTTCAAAGAAAATGCATCTAGCCGGTGACAGGGTAAGTTTACCTTTGGGCTGTTTTCAAATCATAGGCTCCTTGCACACATTTTTAGAACCATGCAAAAGTTATTTGATTCACCCTCCTGACTGTATTAATTATACTATTAATTATACTATATAATAATTGAATTATATTCCTTGTATAATACAGCACCACTTGTTAGAGTGTGTTTTAAATTTATAGTTCTGAACATTTTTCCTTTAAGCAATGAAACAAATCATATGAACCAATAATGACAACCTGCCAATTCAGAACATTTCAACAATAAAAGGGCCACTCTACTCAAACTTCTGTCATACAATTCACCAATATCAACCAATATGCAGAATCTTTGCAGAAGTAAAACTCATCTGAATAATTCCACATTAAAGAGATCTGAAACCAGTGAAGAGGTTGTTGCTAGAAAACAACTTTATATTTCATTGTTTCATCTACAAATTCACTGCCTGCTGCCCTTGAAAAATAAATTGCTTACGTTATATTAAAAAAAATGGTAAGCTGGTATATTGCAATAGGGAATGGGTGGCAAGCTGAAAAACAAGCACATAGTTATTAGGCAGCTCATCCAAAGGAAGACATACACCCCCTTAAAATACACATCTACATGTTATGGGAGTAGAACCTACAGCCCTCTGTATCAAGATGCAAGTATGCTACCTGCTGTGCTGCTTTAAAAATTCTATACCACAATAGTGATACTATTTGCTAAACAAAACAATTGCACATTTTAAGCAGACTTAGCATGAGCAGCAGTAAAACTCTCTTCCCTTGAAACTCACAATTCCTTGAAAATGCACTTGAAAATACATTCTACCTGCTAACTCTAGGGCATTTCACACTCTCTAACACACACCTCAACCTTTAAGTGCAAGAAATCTGGACAAAGCCTAAAGTAAAATCGGAACAGATTATAAATATTGCTCTCATGAACTTAAAACATTGCTAGAATAACAGGATTTATACTAGTATGCATTTTTCTAAAGGATATTACATCTAAAACTCAAATGTCTGTCATTACTTAGCAACTTCAATACTTTTTAGGAGGAATATGGGGAAAAATCTGGACATTCTCCAAAAACCTGGACAGCTGAGGGGTATGCTTCCTCCTTCTTATACATACAGACACACATACACACCATACCTCTCAATCTGTTAACACAAGAAATCTGGACAAAGCCTGTTATAACGTTGGGGATAAAGGCCCAAAACTAGGGACACATTAGAAAGTTGCTAGAATAAAAGGATTTATGTTAGAATTAAATTTTCTGAATGATATGAAGTCTGAAAATGAAATGCATGTCATTATTTATTAACCAACTATATTCAGATATAGTTGGTTACCTCAGTGCTCACCATGGCTTGCATTTTCTCCTCTCTTGAAAGGCCCACTCTGCTTAACTTGTGTATTATTTCCTCAGTTACTTCACCGTGGGTTGCAAGGCAGCTTCATCACTCGTGTGTGCACAAAATATAATGCCTTCAATGAGTCTTGCAAGAAATCACATGCAATCATCATGGCACAGAGGTTCTACTGAAGATGCTGTAAATTTTTCTCATACACGAACACAACAGAAGCCAGAAACAGCTGTTATTCCACAGCCAGATGCAGCAGTAGGAAAACAAATTGCAGAGAACCAAAATAATTTGGAACCAATTGTATCTACCATTATTTACTGTGCAACCCTTGACATTCCTCTCTGTGGAAAAGAAGGCTCTGGTGGAAATTTGTTACTTGTTAGATTTTCGTATTGAAGCTGGTGACAATACTGAAATAGCACAGTGAAACAGGTGCAGGAAATGCTTGGTACATATCCCATAGGGTGCAAAATGAGCTGTTGGCAGAATACGAACACATACTTCAAAAGGAGATTGTTTGTGCAGCAAACAGGGCAGTTGGATTTCGTGTATTGGCAGATGAAACTGCAGATATCTCAGACATTGAGCAGTTGTCACTGGGCATTTGGTTTGTTGATGATGATTGTATTCGAGAAGAGTTTGCAGATTTTGTTCCCATTGTCGTGAGAGATGCACAGTCTGTATCAAATGTCATTGTCAGTGAATGCATAAAGTGCGGTCTAGACCTGGAAAAATTACTCAGACTGGCTATGACGACTGCTCCAAAATGGCAAGCATCCAGAATGGTGGTCAGGCAAAGATTTGTGAAAAGTATCCAAAAACAGCCTTTATCCACTGCGCATCTCACAGACTAAACCTTGTAGTCAGTGATCTGAATGATGTTCCTGAAATGAATAGTGCTGCTGATGTTATCAAGATTATTTTTTCCATGACAGTCCAAAACGACGAGCATTGGCACCAAATATACCTCTTCTGTGTGAGACACGATGGACCGAGAAATATAAATCCATTCATGTGTTTAGTCAGAACTTTGAGAAAATATATGACTGCCTGGCTGATCTTCAGAAGAGCACTGCTGGTGAAACCAGACAAAATGCACATATGTTACTCAGCTTGCTCATCGTGCACATTTCTTATTTTTCTCTTCATTATTGCAAATTACTCATCAGTTCTTGAGCCTGTTGCCCAGATGTTTCAGTCTGTTCAACTTGATATAGTAGAGGCTCAACAACACATCAACAGACTTATTAAAATATTCAAGGAGCACCGCAACAATGCTGAAGAACACTTTAGGAATGACATTCTCAGTAAGGCAAGATCACTAGCGGATAAATTTAGTATTGAGTTAGTGTTGTCAAGGATTTGCAATCGACACACCGAGCAAACACAGTAGTCATGGATTTTGAGAGTTATTACAGAACAAGTATTTCTATTCCCTATCTTGACTCCTTAGTTTTTTCACTGACGTCTCGCTTTTCCACCATTAACACTGCTCAGTTCAACTTATTTTATCTGCATCTTAAAATGATGCAAAACCTACAATGTGAAGAATTCTGAAAACTAATTGCCGTCAGTAATGAACTATATCATATTGCTACTATATCTGAATGATCGCTTCTTGTCCGATGCATTGGCTTTGAAGTTATAAGACAGCCTAAAGAATCCAATGGGCTACTACTACCTTTGTTGTCAATATCTTGCAGATCTTCTATCAATGATGTTACTGAACAAAAACAAACAAAAAAAAGTGTCAGGTATGGGATTAAAAAAAAAAACATTTTCTGATGTGTTTCAGCTGCACCAATGATTGGCATGTGCATCATACTAACCTGGACAACAACAAAAAATAAATACATAAAACTAGTTGATTTTTGCTTTTGTACATGTTTATGCAAAGAAAACTTAATACTGCAGTAGGCACCATTATACCTCTCAACTAAACAGATTTCCGCCTCATATTTTTTGTGTGTTCTTCCTAAAATGTGTACTTTTATGGCAAATAGCTGAGGATTGAAGTCATTAAATAATAATAAACATTTGAGTCGAAGACTCCACATCCTTCAGCAATTTCATGCTAATGCAAAACCTATTATTCTATCAACTTTCTAAGTTTGTAAGAGCAATATTTAAAATCTTTCTCTACTTGTTCCCCCATCATTTTAATCTTTGTCCAGATTTTTTGCTCTAAGAGGTTGAGACTGAGGTATGAATTCTGGATAGAAATATGTGTTTTATGCACAGTCTTCACAGTTTCCCTTAAAATGTCAATGAATCTCACATGAACTTGTCTATATTCTCCTGCTTTGACAATCTGGCTAGTGCTTTTAGTTTTTCCTTTCTTGTCTTATTTTTAGTACATCTTCAGCATTATCTCTACTAAACATACTGTATGAACAATCAAATGTTACTACATACTATACTTTTAATTGTATGTCTAAACCATTATGCTTATGTAAATATCTTATGCAATCATATCTACAATTCAGTGCCTACTACTCCTAAAGAATAAATTGCCCATGCTACATTAAACAAAAGTGGTAAGCTAGTATACTGCAATAGGGAATGGGTGGCAAGCTGAAAAACAGGTTCATAGTTGCTAGGTATTTCCTCCAAAGGAGGACATACTCAGGACTGCAGCACCCCATCTCCTTAAAATACAAATCTACATGCTGTGGAAGTAGAACCTATAGCCTTCTACATCAAGATGCAAGTATGCTACCTGCTGTGCTATTAACACTGCTTTAAAATTCTATACGACAATAGTGATACCATTTGCTGAACTAAACAGTTGCACATTTTAAGCAGACTTAGCATGAGCAGCAGTAAATTTATCTTCCCTTGAAGCTCACAATTCCTTAAAAATGCACTTGAAAATAAATTCCACCTGATAATTCTAACTAGGACATTACACACTCACACACTCACCACAACCTCTTAGTGCAAGAAATATGTCCACAGCTTAACATAAATAGGGACATTTTTTAAATGTCAGAATGAACATTTGAGTGGTCACAAATTGCAGGAAGCATGTTTCTCCTAACAAAACAGTTTTAAAAAAATCTTTTAAAAGTGCTGATACTTTTAACAGATTACATGATATTAATATTGTTATGAGAGCTTCATTAACATTCAGAAAACAAGTGTGCTGATGAAATACTCATGAAATTCATAAACAAATTAATTGTCACAAAAAGAAAAAAAAAATAAAGGCTGTAAGGCTCATGAAACATTTATTTCAGCCACTGATATCCTGGTATGTTAGGGTTACCACCTGTCCCACTTTGCAAGGGACAGTCCCTCTTTGGACAGTTGTGTCCTGCAAAGAATTTGTAAAAATGGCAAATGTCCTGAGATTTTAGAGAAAAATTATTTCCTATATTTTATGTAAAAGTTGTATCAAACAGTTATTCTGTATGATCTGAAACACCTAGATATTATAAGAAACACAAGTGTATCCACCACGGAAATGACAATGAAAATACTGTTCTAATACCAAGGATACGAAGGACACCCAGCCAACAGAGTACGGTTCCTACTACCGCCAAGATAAAAATATAAATATAAAGTCCAAGCATAAACACGCATGTAGGAACCTAATGGCACCCTCGATAATGACTAGACAGCTTCAGGTACTTCAACTCTTCAAAGACAATACAAAAATGTATGAGAGCTCTTCAGTTAAATTCATAAAGCTTTAATTATAGTAAGCGCTTTCACCCGTAGGCTTCTTCAGACTTTTCAACTCAACATCCAGTACACAGATTTAAAAATACTACGTACACCCATTATTGGTCAAATTCTTAGCCAATGAGAAAACAATGGGAAAATTATTGCGTTACACTCATATTACGCTTAAGCGTATAACTAAACTCTGAAAATGCACAATCTCAGGCCATTATCTTATTTCCAAAAGCAAACAATGTGTACTTTTTCACAATGCATCCTATATGAGTGATAAACATCAGCCCGTATTACAGAAAAAACAGCATAGCAAAGACAGCAGTTATTAAACAAGACGAACTAACTGATCGCATTTTGCATTCTCAAACTAGTACTAGAAACATAGGCGCCACACAACCATATAACATTTGTAAAACTCAGAGTTCATCAAGAGCGGAACATTAAACCTAACTAGGCAGTACATTTGCAGCGTGTTAAGAAAGCACATATCATTAACTTCCAAATAAGAATATATATCAGAAGCATAAGCGACACAAGATAAAGCAACTTTTAAAAAGTGCAGTGCACATCAAAAATACCACTTTGTACCTAAGTTGACATTACAGGTACAGCGTGATATAAAACGCATATTTTTTAGCTGTCAAACATTAAACTTCCAGTACCTTTGAATATGTCTGCAGAAGACGCAAAACCATTACATCCACAGCATCACTAAAATGCTTGACTGTATATATATACCATATAAAAATAGCAAGAACCTTAATGTGGTTATCTGCAACTCCAAAGCCCCAAAAAGTTTGCTTGTGGAACCCTTACGTTGCACTCAAAAGCTATACTCCACGTCTCTATTAGCGTGAACTCACGTGAACTCAAACACAATCTCGTGTCACTTACTCAGTAAAATAGAGAGAGCTAAGCCTAAATGCATCGTGTCTAGTGCAACTACAACAAAGGTTGTTAACTTGCAAAAAGTCCAGATAAAGTAAAAAATACGAAAACTTCTTCTTTATTCCATGAATAAAACCAACAGGAATGAGCGCTTTCGCGTAGCAATAGTACGCTTCATCAGATTCTATTACAAGCTCTGTTATTTCAGTTTATATAGCTATACATTATACTTAATTGATATAATTAAACAATTAACTAACCATTAAATATCTTAGTTTAAAGCGACATCTTTCTTTTGTTACATTGCCATTCAGTTACCTCATTTCTGCAAATAAGTCCATTTTAATGCATTTTCAAAGCTCTTTAGATTCAAATATTATATGTATGCCTTTCATAAAAGGACCCATAACATTAATATATAAACTAAACATATAAGAATTACAATATATATTAACTTAATTACCTTAAATTATTTTAAAACAGTAAAACTTTAATGGATTAAATAAAACCACATATTGTCTAAATCTTTGTATGATGTATATTAAAGTGCTCAGTGCAGATCTATATATAACAGCCTAATATACATAAATAGCCAACTAATCCTATCTATTAACTATGGCCATTTAAATATATAAATAAAATATGAATATATATAAAAAATGAATGTATATAAAAATATATATATAATAATGTATATAATAAAACTGCATTATTTGCGATGTTTTAAAACAGGCTTCAAGGGGACATACTGATTTAAACCCGGTGTATAATACTTTTTCGCTTGGTTCTGACAAGTGCTCCCGCTTTGGTGTGAGCAGTTTGACTGTTATATTATAAGAAACAGAATAAGTAACATAAAATGCTACAAAAATAAGCTTTTATTTAGAAAAAAGTGACGTTTTATCCTTCGTACTGGCCGTGGGTATGTTTCGGCCTGCAAAATCTGATGTCTGTACCAAAAATGTCCCACTTTGGACATTTGAAAAGCTGGCAACCCTGTCCACACATCCCCGGCCCTAACTACCTATTTCTTACTTGCACACACCTCTCAAACACTTAAAAACACACACGCACACACTTACCTCTCACTTGTACTCTCGTCCCAACATCTTTTAACATCCCCGGCCCTAACTATCTATTTCTTACTTGCACACACCTCTCAAACACTTAAAAACACACGCACACACTTACCTCTCACTTGTATGCTCGTCCCAACATCTTTTAACATCCCCGGCCCTAACTACCTATTTCTTACTTGCACACACCTCTCAAACACTTAAAAACACACACGCACACACTTACCTCTCACTTGTACGCTCATCCCAACATCTTTTGGATTTGGAATTCCGCGCGCGGGGTGGAGGAGGCGGAAGCTAAAGACGTAAGCCAACAGTCGCACAGACGGAGAACATAAAATCATGTCGCAAACACCTGTTCCATCTGTGCGACTTGACGCAAAGAAAAAAAAAAACATTTTTTTTTTAAATTAAAAGAAAATGAAGTCTCCGGGCTAGCCGAATCCAGGGGGGTGCAAGTGCACCCCCTTGCACCTGCCTGCGGGCGCCCTTGGGGGTAAGATAGGAATAAAGCTAGGAGTACTGGGGGCAGGTGGTAATTGAGGGCAGGGTAGGGGAGTGGAGTGAGCCCGTAGGACGAACGGAGCTGTAAAGAACACTAGAGGTGAGTATGGCAGAAAAAGTATCAGTAAAGAGCAGTTTAAAGGCTGTAGTTGGAAGATATGAGCTAAATATTTCCAGCCAGAAAATGAAGGCTGCCTTTACAGAGGGTGGTTTAGCAGGGGGAAGAAGATATTTACAGTCTAAGGATATTAACTCACAACCAACTGTTTGTGAAAAAATAAAACTTGTTGGGATTATAAAGAATATCTAGGATTTATATTGGTAGATGCTGCCACCTAATGGTAGAAGGAGATAGCAAACAGCAGGGATAGTTGGACCAGTCTTAGGTTTAAATATATTCTAGGGTAGTGATAGGAGGGGGAGAGGGCAAATGCAGGAGCGGCCTTAGGTCAACTGGTGCCCTAGGCAAAAGGGCTCCACGGCGCCCCCCACCACACCACTTGGTGCCCACATCCTGGTCTACCTACAGCAAATAAATACTGGAAAAGCGCCCCTGCTAGAGCGGCACCCTAGGCGGCCGCCTAGTTGGCCTATGCCTAAGGCCGGCTACTGCGGTAGGCTGCTAGAATGCGCACACAGGAGGGCAGACTAACTCTATAGATAGTACATCAAGTCTACATTTAATTAATGTTAAGCAACATATATTTACACAGTCTTGTTGGGGGGGGGGGTCTTCTCAGTAGTATTTTTCGAAATACCAGGCAAGCTGGCCAATTCATGGTGTCTTCAGGTGATGGCCGGAGGTATTCTTTTTGCGTTTATGGCAGGGAGGGAGCACCCAAGATGGATTAATTTACACAATCTTGTTGGGGGGGTCTTCTCAGTAGTATTTTTCTAAGTACCAGGCAAGCTGGCCAATTCAGGGTGTCTTCAGGTGATGGCCAGAGGTATTCCTTTTGCCTTTAAAGCAGGGAGGGAGCACCTGGGATGGATTAATTTATACAATCTTGTTGGGGGGGGTCTTCTCAGTAGTATTTTTCTAAGTACCAGGCAAGCTGGCCAATTCAGGGTGTCTTCAGGTGATGGCCGGAGGTATTCCTTTTGCATTTAATGCAGGGAGGGAGCACCCAGGATGGATTAATTTAAACAATCTTGTTGGGGGGGTCTTCTCAATAGTATTTTTCTAAGTACCAGGCAAGCTGGCCAATTCAGGGTGTCTTCAGGTGATGGCCAGAGGTAGTTCTTTTGCGTTTAAGCAGGGAAGGAGCACCCGGGATGGATTACGGTAGGCAAAAACAAGCAGCCTAAACTGCAGAACCGGCACAGAGGAGCTGTGGATGCTCAGGATAGGATTTAAAAATCATCGCCTACTTAGAGGCAATCTCTGCTTGACTTACAAAGCCATGCCTAACCCAGCTCTGTTACAAATGTTACATTTAAAGAAATCCCAATCCCTCCGCACCACACGCTCCAGAGACCTCAACCTCATTACCACAATCAATAGAACGTGCTGGAGGGACAGGTTCATAACCTAGAGACTGCCCATGCTATGGAATAGACTTCCCATACATGTCAAACAGAACACCTCACTGACCCTCTTCAAGAGAAATCTTGATGAGCAGATGGGAAATAGAAAATTCACCCCGGGGATCATTCCAGTGGCTATACTCGACAGAGGCACTGGGAACTAAGGTCGGGTAACATGATTCCAGGATAATCCTATGGGTTAGGCTTGTAAAGGCTCCAGGGCCCTTAGCCTAGCACACACCTATAAACTTATGAACCTATGTAGGGAGAAAAGCAACCTAAGGGTTGAGTTAAGCTATAGTAGAAGGTGGACTTTTCTTTTAAAATGACACATTGCAGACTTCCAGGTTCACCCAGTCTGTGCATGCACATTGGATAGCAAGGTATTGCAAACATGCAGAGCAGAACGTTTGCATGGACAGAAAGTGAAAAGTTGAAATGGCTCAGTGTTGAACAACAGCTGACTTCTTAATGTTGTTGCTGCTGCAGACCACCAAAAAACATTGAAATACTCAGGAATATTGGACAATGATGCACTGGATAGGGGCAAAATTTGACATCAGAACCTAGAACATCAGAAAATATCATCGTATACATCAGATAGGAACAAAAGGACTAATGGCACAGCACCAGCAGGAGCAGAAGAATGGCCATGGAAAAGGCAGTGGCCTGGCCTACAGGTATATCGACAGAAAGATGACATTGCCCATTTTTTTAAGGAAGTCAAATAGTAATGTGCTTTGAATAGACAGGCCATATAATGGGTCTGTTGAGTATCTGAAGGCCTTTATGATTCATTTTGTTAACAATTTAATGCAGTTTGGGATAACCGTAGTGCAAACTAATCACCCAATTATTCTGCAGCAATATTTTTCTGAAACATGTTCAGATTCACCTTAGGAATACAAGTGAACTTGAATGGTTTGAATAGTCAAACCTTGCTGAATTATTGAAGAACCTTTTGAAGTTTTCCTGAGTAGTTCATAAGACCAAATCTCAAGACAGTACAATGCATCTATCCCCTTTACTTGGCCTTTCTGTGTTCTTAGCAGCTCTGTTGAACCTCTGTTCTTCAGCCTTCATGGTACTACTTGAGAACTCTACCTTCCCTTTTTTTCTCACTTGGACAGCAGACTGAAATCTTTCCTGTGGAGGGTCCTGTAGTACTTGTTTCAGCTCCAGGCTTATGATACCAACATAACACCTCTTCTGCTCAAAGTTGTCATTCTGTATTCATTCATGTCACTGCTATCTGATGCATTGTACTAATGAGCTGGGTTTCACTTGATGGTACTCCACACCTTTATTTCCTTTAGTTCACTAAAGTTGTTCCTCTTATCTTGTCCTTGTCAAGATAATTGCATAATGCTATTTTTAGCTTCGTTTTTGCACTGTAAATCTACTGCTAACATGAGGCTTTTGCTATCAAGCAAATCTCTTGCACGCTGTTATGTTTTCTCTTGTCACAAGACCACGGATTTCTGTCTTTCTAGGATATACAGATATGTCTAATTTATTATTTCTTCCAGCTCTTTAACTTTTTTTCTGTGTAATGGAATCAAAATGTTCATGTTCTTTATTAAAACTGTTGACACTACTCCTGTGCTACTGTATGTGGCCACCTCACTACACTTTACATATTCTCACCGGTCTGTACACATAAGTTCACTTTCAGCTATTCATTTCAGATTGTATACCCATAGGCATCTGACTGACTACTGCCTGGCTAGATAGCCATTAAATTGTAGTGTGACTCAGCAAGACACCCCCTGACTCAAACAATCAATCCTTCAAGTACCAATGAATCAACTAAAATTCCTCCATTCCATTCTTCTGCCTCATTATGCCAGTTGCCTTGTAAGCATAATCACAAGGACCTTCTAACTGTTTATTATGCAACGACCCCCCATTAATATTCAAAAACGTGCACGCTGATTGGCAGTGTGCACGTTGTAAATCTGAGTTATAGTAATGGAAAAAGGTCCGGTCGCCCCGACTTTTTCCATTACTATAACTCTTTTTTTTACAGCAACGGAGAACGCAAGATCTCTGTTGCTTTACACTGTCTCGCTATGTTAAACGAGTTTAACATAGCGAGACAGCTTTAAAAAAAGCAACAGAGATTCTCCGTTGCTTTTTTTAAAGCTGTCTCGCTATGTTAAACCCATTTAACATAGTGAAACAGTTTGTAAAAAGCAATGGAGATCTTGCTTTCTCCGTTGCTTTTGCCCACAGCTCTGATGTACTGCGTGGGCATACGCATGCGCAGTATATCAGAACTGCCGCAGAATACCAGACAGCTGCGGAAGGGCAGCAAGGAGGCATTATACAATGGCATTATTTAAGAAAATTAATTTTTTTTTTTCTTAAATAATGTCATTGTATAATAGCAATAACCCACCTGGGTGTGGGTAATGCTGGATTTACCCACGGTTGGCTTTGTTTGGCCACTCGGGCTTTGCCCTCGTGACCAAACCACACCAACCGTGGGTAAATCCAGCATTACCCACACCCAGGCATGGGTTTTTGCTATATTATTCAATAACATAAAATAAAATAAGAAATCCCTATTGCACTGTCTTGCCTCTGCCAAGCTGACCCCTTTGAACTTTTAAAGTGGTCTGACCCCATCATGATATTGACCTGCCATAACTGTCCAACCCTGCAGTCATGTGAGAAAATGACAGTGCTGTGCCAGTGACCCAGCAAGAGTTCCAACAAACAGATCTGGATCATTTCTTTGTGTTCAGATCCTTTTAAACTCTCCACCACTGTTATTAAATATGTGTTTTGGCTTGGTTCCCATACAATATCCACACACTATAGTTAATTTGTAACTGAGTATTTCCAACCGCACTATGGTATTTTGGACTGAATCATATAAAGAAAGCATTTTGGACATTGGCACCACATCACTTCCTCTGTTAAACTTATTTTTGCTCTCCCAGTACCAGCTATTTAAATCTACACTACTCTGAGTACTGAGCTATAAGGATAAGAGAAAATTCTGTTTTGCTATGTGACCCTCAGCCAAGTACTGCAGCTATGGGTGAGACTGCTTGGGGCTAGTTTAATGGTTTCTCATTCTGGATGGCAGTCTGTGCTAGTAGAAGATGAGCTTCTGTATAAAATGTTACTGGTTATCAGTAAATAGATTTACCAGTGCACTGTCTGGCACTTTAACATAGTAGTTTAAGACCCTGTGCTGCTAGACCTAGATACTGCAGCAGTCATGTGTTTGATTTAACTAAACATTGCTTTCATGTCACCCATGATATGCAACTGTGTGTCCAACAACTTCTTGAGTTAAATAACTTTTGACCCCCTTCTGTCCCTATATATCTGAGAATAGTAATAGGACATCCAGGAGTGACAATCTCCTGAACAAAAAGCATAACTAAACTGGAGCCCCTCACAATGGCCTGAAATCTCAGTGTTGGACTTGCACATTGCACACATTAAACTAAAAGGAAGCATCTTCATACAAAGACAATTGTCTCAAACTAAAGATTCATAGTGGTTTAAAGTCAGGCATTAGACATGCAGTAAGGAAATCTCTGAGGAACCTAAGCTAAATTTCAAGTTGTCCCAGACTACTGTCTGATTAAGCATTGTGCTGAGAGCTACAATGTAGGTATACAGAGGCTGTGGAAATCAAATCTTGAACTACAGGAAATAGACTCTTCAGATGATATAACTTCATTAGCAGCTTATACTATCACTTCACATACGACTGCCAAATTGATTTTGATCTCATCACATTATTCTTTAAAGAAATGCCTCATATTCTGAGTGGAATATCTTGGAACACCCACTGAATGCTTTAAGCACATGATTGCACCAATCAAAGGCAAACAAGGAATCTCATCACTTATTTGTGAACAGGAAATTTTTTCTCAGACATACTTGCGTCAGACCAATAGTAGCTCATATTCTCAGAGGAACGGACCAATCAGCATTGGAGATTTATGACACTAGTGCTTTACATAGTTATAGTGAGTCCTACTTGAACTTCTGTACTGGCTGTGCACAATGGAAGCCAAAGAATGATGTCAGTGAACCATCTGTGAGTCAGACCCTAGTGAGTCTGCATGAGAATACAGACCAGTCATAGCACTCCAGCCATAGAGAAACTGTTGGACTTGAAGGTGGTGACTGGAACAGTGATTTATAAATATATTTAGGGCTGATTTTTAATCCAAATGAGAAAAAATGCAACTTTTGATTCAGTTTTAAATTAGAACACAGCTCTGTGCCTCAGAAACATCATTGTTGTTCCCTGTCTCTTAAACTTCTAAATTGTATTTATTTATTTTCTACCATCAGTCTAAAACTGTAAATGGTGTTTGCTGTTTGTGCACTTGTTGTAGACTATTTTTTAGGCAAGTAAATGCTATCCTTTCTGAACAAATACTTACAAGTGATATGCTAAACATTTTGCTCTAAAACATTTCACAGTAGTTACACATTTAAATGACACATAACAGACATTATATACTCCCCCGGATTTACTATCCGTCTGTGCAGGACTAGCTTAGTCCTGCACGGAAGTGGCCATTTAGGAGCAGGATGCTAGCGTGCCATGCATATCAATGACCATTGTTACAGGATAGTCTGCAACATACCTTTAGTTGGGAATATGAAGTCAGAAACACAAATGGAAGTAGCCATGTACTGATAGCACTCAACACACACACTGCCATTGGTATATCTGACACAAGACCTGTGTGGTGGACAGACAAAACATAACAGGCACACCTCTGGCCATCAAGTGGATAGACCCACAGTTGAGAGCTATACAGATAGACTGCATTCCATGTTAAACTAGTATGTACTCACAAGCCCTGTAACACTGGTGCTATACAATGCATACAACAACACTACTCACACTCTGTCTATAGTTCTGGAACCTCATACAAATATGTAGCTGGCCTGAGTCTGCAAGTTCTCTGGTAAGAGATATTGCTACCTGCTGTCTGTAACACTGCTGCCCACACACAGGAAGGATGTCCACCATACAGGAAAGGTAAAGGGACCATGCCCACATGATGTAGGGATTTATAGTAGTGGGTTGCCATGACAGTGGTAATTGGAAGTACTACACAGCATGCTGCATGCAGGTAGCAAGTGGAGGACACTGACTGGTGCAGAAGCCATCACCTGATCAAGACTTCAACAATTGGCTAAGCTTCTGGTGTCATTCAAAGGGGATCCAGTATCTGTCTGCCTGGGATGACATGATCGACAGACCACGATGCTTTGTCAGAGATGGTCTGCACCTGTCGCCCCTGGGATTCAGGTTACTGGCTAACGCTCTTGCCACCCCTATAGTGCCTTTTTTAGGCAAAGTTCAAAGGACAAAACCACCACCGTAACAGGTACAAGCATGCAAAATCTGAAGGTAATGATACTCAATGCTAGAAGTCTAAACCTCAAAATGCACTCTCTCTAGGCACTCCTAAAAATGGAGAACATCGATATCTGTGCAGTAACTGAGACCTGGTTCAAGGGTCCAGAGAGCATCCCTACAATACCAGACTACAACTCTTACCACACTTTTCGGCCACCAAACCAGGACCGAAACACTAAAGGTGGAGGAGTGTCAATATTCACCAAGGATATTCACACTACCAGGCTAGTTGCCCAACACGATGCGTCTAAAATTCTCCAGGTGCAACTAACACTAGGTAAGACTGCAATCCAAATTGTAGCTTGCTACAGATCCCCCACCATGCCCCAAGATTCTCACTACACCTTTCTAAACATACTGGAAAATATTAAGATAGAACCAAACACCCTAATACTGGGTGATTTTAACTACCCTGCCATTTACTGGGAAAACTACTCGTGTACCAACACCTTTGCCCAACCGTTCTTGGAATTCATAAATTCCAACGCCCTGGATCAACTAATCCATAGTCCCACCAGGGGCTCCAATATCCTAGACCTGGTCATTACCAACATGGTAAATCGATGCTCCACACCTATGGTCACCCCCTCGTTAGTCAGGTCTGACCATAAGCTAATCACCCTTAACATCCACATCCCACCCCCATCCCCCCAGTAAGGAAACCTCCATAAAAAACTTCCCCAAAGCCAACTTCATGCTACTCAAGTCAGAAGTGACAAACGTCATGACACCCATGCAGATGGGAACTGAAAGTTCAACTGCTGAATCCTACACTAAGGCACTGTACAAGCACATCCACTCATGCATGAATCGTGCTATCCCAAATAGAACCAAGATGCTCTCATCCAAAAAAAGGAAGCCAATCTGGTGGTCCCCTGCCATAAACAAACTTTACAACAAAAGGACGAAACTGTTGCAGAAAAGAGGAAAATCCCAGGATGTAAAAAACTCCCTTACCAGTCTCAATAAGAAACTGTGATCCCTCATAAAATACTCCAAAGCTAGTTACGAAAATAAAATTGCCAAAGATTCCATAGACAACTACAAGGCATTCTATAACTATGTCAAGAATCTAAATGGCAATGCTCAGATCTGCTCTGAGCTAAAACAGAATTGCATTAAATATACTGATCCCAAGGATATTGCCAATATCTTAGCAGATCAATTCAGTGCCAACTTCACCCCCCTCTCACCCCCTAAATGGCCCATCTCAGTACCGGAAGATTGCCAAATTCCGGTAATAATGGCCACACAGGTAAAAAACGCACTCTCCAAAGCTAAGAATACAGCATCCATGGGACCAGATGACATCCCGGGCTGTGTACTACATGAACTACAATATGAACTGGCACCTCACTTAAGTGTCATGTTTAATCATACCCTCACCTCAGGTTTCGTGCCCACTGAGTGGCGCAGAGCTACAGTTATCCCACTCCACAAAGGGGGATCCACCTTGGATCCCGGAAACTACCGTCCCATCAGTCTGATGAGCCTTATCTGCAAGGTCATGGAGCATATTATCATGGAACTTATAAACAAAGACATTGGCAACCTTCAAACACTGGACCCCACCCAGTTTGGGTTCGTGAAGGGTTGATCTTGTCTCCTGAACCTGATTGACTTCTTCAAATCAGTCTCCAGAGCCATGGACAAGGGTAAGGTGGTCCACACATCCTATCTAGACCTTGCCAAGGCCTTTGACACCATGCCCCACTCTGGAATCATAGATAAACTTACTAAGCTGGGCATTAATCCCTACATCATCCAATGGGTTGCTAACTGGCTTACTGATAGAACCCACACTGTAAAAGTAGCCGACTCCAAATCCAGCTCCAGACAAGTGACAAGTGGAGTACCTCAGGGTTCAGTCCTGGGACCACTCTTGTTTGGCATCTACTTCTCTGAAGTACAGGCCAACACTAAGGGACTCTGGCTAACAAAGTTCACAGATGACTGCAAACTGGGAGCCATTATTGAATCCCCAAATTATGTGGATACTCTACAAAAGGGCCTTACAGAAACAGATGCTTGGTGCCAGAGCCACGGGCTCAAGCTCAATGCCAAGAAATGTATAGTTATTCCATTTGGGAAAAAACATGTACCCATGAATTACCATATAGGTGGCAGTACACTAGACACCGAAAGTGTGATAAGAGACTTAGGGACACAGGTGGACAGTGGTCTCACCTTCGATAACCACATTGCCACAACAGTCAAGAAATCCTTCTATGTGGCACACCTCATCACTAAGAGCTTTTCATCCAGAAAAAAGGAAGTCATTATCCCACTGTACTCATCCCTCATTAGACCCATTATATAATACAATGGCCTGTTTGGTATGTACCTCTCAAGACATCTGCAACAACTGGAAAGGCCGCAGAAATACCTCACTAAAAGAATTACAGGCCTAAAGCAGATGTCCTATGCTGACCTCCTTAAAAAACTCCAGCTATACTCTGTCACATATTGTCTACTCAGAGGCGATCTCTGCTTAACATACAAGGCCATGTCAAACCCAGACCTGTTGGACATGCTACACTTAAAGAAATCCCAATCCCTCAGAGCCACATGCTCCAGGGATCTAAACCTTGTCATCACAATAAACAAAACATGCTGGAGGGATAGGTTCCTGACCCAGAGACTCCCCAGACTCTGGAATAGATTGCCCATACATGCCAAGCAGAGTGCCTCTTTGGCCCTCTTTAAAAGGAACCTTGACGATTGGATGGGAGAAAGGAAATTCACCCAGGGGATCACGTCAGTCGCCCTGCTAGACAGGGGTCCAGGGAAGTAAATAGTGTGGGAAGAAATAGCCAGGGAATTGTTATGGCTAGGCTTGTATAGGCCCTAGGGCTAATAGCCTAGTACCAACCTATGTGCATCACCTACAAAAGCCATGCTGCAATCTATTCAAAGCAGCTCAATCCATTTACTGGAGAGAGAGAGAGAGAGAGACAGAGAGACAGAGAGACAGAGAGAGAGGCAGAGAGACAGAGAGAGAGAGAGAGAGAGAGAGACAGAGAGAGAGAGAAAGTGAAAGTGAAACAATCAAACAAACTAAGAAAGAAAGCAGGCTAAAGGCCAAACCAAAGGAGAACAAAAAAAATCCTTAAAAGGATACTATCCGCAACAGACCTCATTCCCACAACAGGCATGTGAAGTATACATGCATGTAATTGACTGTAGTACTTGGTCCATAATGATAACCCAGCCACTGGGGATGCACAAGCCAGTGCATTTCTTTGTGCCGATCCCAAGCCCGGATAAATGGGGAGGGTTGTGTCAGGAAGGGCATCAGGTGTAAAACCTCTGCCAAATTACTAATGTGGAGAACATTTCATATTTCCATACCGGATCGGTCGAGGCCCGGGTTAACAACGACCGCCACCAGTACTGTTAGCCAGCAGGGTGCTGGCGGAAATTGGGCTACTGTAGGCCGAAGAAGAAGAGGCGGGGGAAGGCATGCCTGAAGGCAGGAAGAGAGGGGGAAGGTTAGGAGTGTAGTACTGAGGGTAGGAGCTTTGAATGTTGGCAGTATGACTGGTATAGTTGATATATTGTGCATGCAAGAGACCAGATGGAAGGGAAGTAAGGCCAAGTGTATAGGAGGTGGGTTCAAATTGTTCTATCATGGTGTGGATGGCAGAAGAAATGGGGTAGGGGTTATCCTAATGGAACAGTATGCCAAGAGTGTTTTGGAGGTGAAGAGAGTGTCTGACAGAGTGATGTTTATGAAGCTTGAAATTGATGGTGTAATGATGAATGTTGTTAGTGCATATGTTCCACAAGTTGGGTGTGCGATGGATGAGAAAGAAAAATTTTGGAGTGAGTTGGATGAAGTGGTGGTGAGTTTACCCAAGGGTGAGAGACTAGTGATTGGAGTGGACTTCAATGGGCATGTTGGTGAAGTGAACAGAGGGGATGAGGAAGTGATGGGTAGGTATGGTGTTAAGGAGAGGAATGCAGAAGGTCAGATGATTGTGGATTTTGTGAAAAGGATGGACATGGCTGTGGTGAATACGTATTTTAAGAAGAGGGAGGAGTATAGGGTGACGTACAAGAGTGGAGGAAGATGCACACAGGTGGATTATATCCTATGTAGGAGGGCCAGTCTGAAGGAGATTGGAGACTGTAAAGTGGTGACTGGGGAAAGTGTAGTTAAGCAGCATAGAATGGTGGTCTGTAGGATGACATTGGTGATCAAGAAGAGGAGGAGGAGTGTGAAAGCAATGCCAAGGATTAAATGGTGGAAGTTAAAAAA